>NW_028324300.1:14409439-14654439 GCF_058129835.1 Hydra viridissima
ATGGAAACCTATTCTAACACGCTTTCTTCTTCCATCATTTAGTTTCTAGGCATAAATAAATAAAAATTCAATTTTATACAAATTTAATACATCAACATTTATGCGGATATTGCAAAATCTTATTTCTATCATTAGAACAATCAAACTTCCCTATAACTTTCAGATATTTACAGTTGTCATTTGCACTACACTGGGTGACATTAACCAGGGTCAAGTCGTCATGTAGTGGGCCAAAGACATTTTTTGAGCGCCACTCAAAAAAGGTTTGAAGGTTTAAGGTTCCGAAACAAGAAAGAATCCAAAAATGATAATTTAAAATCAGTGCATGTTTAGGTAAAATACCTTAACCAATATGCATGTTTAGGTAAAATAACTTAACCAATATACTGCTATGCAAACGGTTACAGAATTTTAAAAAATAAGGATTTTACCTGCTCCTACCGGAGTGCTCTTTCTATATGTTATAAATGTTACAAAGATACAAACAAAGCTAGACCTCAGTTTACATTATTATAATCTGAATATAATTTGTTAATTAATATTTTTGTGAAGAATAAGGCCACTGCCTCAATATATATATATATATATATATATATATATATATATATATATATATATATATATATATATATATATATATATATTATGTATATAAATTATGTATATATACATAAATTATGTATATATACATAATATATATATATATATTTTATGTATATAAATTATGAATATATATATATATTATGTTATTAGCATATAACTATATTATGTTATAAAATATTATACAATATTATGTTACTAACATATAACAATATTATGCTCTCTTCTTTAAGAATATTGAGCTCTCTATTTGTCGAATACACTAACAATGTTAGTGTATTTTACAAATAGAGTGCTCAATATTCTTAAAGAAGAGAGCAGTAATAAAAAAGTCAAACATTTATCTAGTTTTTTGTTCTTTGACAGTCTGTTTAACTCCTTCAGAAGGTTTAAAAAAAAAATAGATAAGTGTTTATACTATATATATATATGTATATATGTATATATGTATATATGTATATATATATATATATATATATATATATGTATATATGTATTTATGTATATATGTATATATGTATATATGTATATATGTATATATGTATATATATATATATATATATATATATATATATATATATATATATATATATATATATATATATATATATATATATATATATATATATATATAGTAACATCGGAAAAGAGTACCATAGCAACAGGTTACAAAAGTTTAATGATTAAGATTTTCTTTTAACCCTGCAAAAAAAATTGAATCCTCATATAAGCAAAAAATACAAAAAAGATAAAAGGTTCATGTTGCTGAATAAATTTAAATTTAAAAATTTCTACGCTCAAAAATATTTTAAAAAAGGTTTAAAAATTGTAAACAAAAACACTAAAGTTGCTTTAGCTGAAAGTAGATATTATTCACATTCAGAGGTCTTGTATTTTATTTTAAAAATTTTTTCGTACAGCTGCAAGTTATTTTCAAAATAATTTCATGAAAAAATAGTTAAAAGCCTATTTAATTATCTAAAATTAAACAAGTTACTCGTTGTCAATGATAAGTTTTGCATCCGTAGCCATTTTAAAAATTTTAAATTATTTTTAACTCTACTGCGCTTGCGTATAATAACTTTCCATTTATTTCTAAAGTCTAAACGACCGTGATCAGAAGATATTTCCACTTGCATTACAGGCCCTAATTGGAGCAGTGCTGTGGCTAGCTCGGATGGCAGCCGGGGCGGAAGTCGGTGTTTTAAACCCATCAAAAACTAAAAGCAATAAATCTAACATATACTTCATGGAGCAATTAACATTTATTACTGTAATATTGAACAAATACCAAATACCAAAGCACAATAACAACGAAGACACAAAATCATATTTTTCGTTACTATGTTTATAACTAAAATATCTTCTTTCTAACTTTGGCCGCTGCAAACTCTGAAATAACTTTGTCATATTTTATATTTTGTATTGCCTCATGTTTTATGTATTTTAGTTTACCGTCCTCCGGCTAGTTGCCTTCCAGACGCATGCCTACTCCGTCCAGAGGAGACTCTGTGAGCGTCGTCCCAGAGTTTGCTCCCCCTTCCGGAAATAGACAAAAACCCACCGTCGTCCGGTTCACTATCCTGATGACCGCTTATGGGAGGCTAGCCCCATGTTGATCAGGTTTACTTCCACGTCAGGTAAGTAACCTCATGTTTTATGGCTTAACATACCAAGATTGTACAATCAATACACGCCCGAATTACACATCAAGCTGAGCAAAAATGCTTATGGGGAATCCCCGAAAAAGAAAAAGTTATACTAGTGATTTAATTCATTTTCCCCAACTTTTGTATTTTTGTATGTTATAGAAGTGAGGCACCGAGTGTCACCCCAAAATGGGTGACACCCGGGGCAGACCGCCTCCCTCCCCTTAGCACGCTATTGAATTAGAGATCGAAATTAATATTAAATAATCATGTTTTATATAATAAAATAATTAAAAAGTGCCTCCACGGTTAGCAACACTTATCATTGTGCACTTTAAAGCTTGGTTTCCAATAGTTGTAGAAATGTCGTACAACAGTTGCACAACAACTTTGTTTTATAATCGAAACATTTTCTATTGTACAACTTTATGTTGTACAACTGCGGTTGTGAGTTTTGAAAAAAATCTATTTCTGCAACAGTATTTTGTTTTTTGTAAAAAACGCGCAGTTTATTTTTTAATGGAAACCACACAATAACTGTCGTACAACAATAACGTTTACAAAATATCTCCATTGTGAGGAATTATTTTAACCTCCCCTGAGACACTAATGAGTCATTACTTTCTTTATGAACTTGACAATATTTTTCACATCTGACTGCGAATCATACAATTTACAAACTCCACTCCCCTTTTACACAGCAGTACTACCGCCTTATTTTAACACATTGAATACATTAAGACCATACATGCATTAACAACTACATACGTTAATACCTACACACATTAGCACCTGCATATATTAACACCTACACACACGCAAATTGCATCTTGAAGACGTTATTCACAACACCATAATTTACAAAGCATGGCGACGGCTCCATCTTGTGTGTTAGAAAAAATCTCTAATGCAGATTTTATGAACGAAGTTCAAAAGTTTCCAGTTTTGTATGACAAGTTTGATAAGGAATTTAAAGACAAATGGAAGAAGAAAAACGCATGGGAAGAAATTGGTTGTCTGTCAAACTTATCTGCTATTAAAGCGGAAGATAAATATAAAAGCCTTCGAAGTAGTTATGAAAGGTGGCTGAAATGAAAATGAAATATCCCATCAGGTTCTGGAAGGAATTCAGTTCCACCTCAGTTTCTTCAGCTCGATTGGCTAAATACTTTTATAGAACATCGTAAAACAACATCTAATATTTGTTCACTTTATGATTCCAGATTAGAAACAAAGAATTTGGAGGAAAACATTGAGGTGGTTAGTGAACAAGTTGAAAATATTCATGATCCATTGAACAAGGAGCTAAATAATCATTTATCTGAAGATGAGACTGAAAAAAAACAATTATGTTAATTCTCGTGTGCAAGTAGAGTCAAGTGAGTTGACAATTCATGCTAATAACATAACTAAAAGAAAAAAAAAATTATATTAGATTCTGATGATTTTTTTGACAAAACTTTAGTGAAAACATTAGAAATGATTTACTCCAGTATTGAAAATCCGACTGAAGATGAGCAGGATGAAGATTATTTATGAAACCATTAATTCCACACCTAAAACGATTAAACAACTATTCTAAAGCCTCGGCTAAAGTTCAAATATAAGCACTTCTTCTCAAATTAGAGTTTTCAGATAAAGATGAAACAATCTAGCCTCTCTGTTTAACCTATTAATGTGAATAAAAAATGTAAATATTACAGTCTAGCTTATTATTTTGTTAAACCAACTGATTTGAAAAACTACACATTCTGTAAAATCCTTTGTAATTGTAAAAAGAAGAACCTGATTTTGCAGGAGCCTCAATGCGTACATGTTTTCCACCAATAGCTCCTATGCATTGTGGAAAGTTCCAATTCTGATTAAACTCTTTAATGATGTTTTGCCATTCTTTTATGTCATTTGGTGCTCTTAGAAATATTTTTTTGAGAACTTCCCATATAGAACAGCAAGTTTCTTCGATTATATTACAAACTGTAGCTCTCCCAACTCGAAAATAAAAGGACTGAGTTTGCTGTGATTCTCCTGTAGCCAGGTATCGAATTGTAATAAATAATCTTTGTGATGGACAGAGAGACTCTCCACTGGAACAATACTTTTTCGTTAATGAAGATCCGATTAATGATAAAAGATGTTCAAGTCTGTCAGGAGACATTCTTAAGTATCGATAAAAAAGTTCCTAATCAAATAGCATCATTTTTTGCACCAAATAACTAAACGCACCTTGCTTAACGCGAATTTTAGATAGTTCTCTGACCCAAAACATATGCTTTCTTTTCTTTACGCTTTTTCGGCGTCTTAAAATTAAAAGTTTAAGAAAAAGTCGATAATTTAAAGTGAGATTTTTTTTTATGAAGGCCATTTTTTGTTTGTTTACATTGTTTTTTTTTTAAAGATTTTTGCGTTAATTCAATCTAATGAAAACATTGCGTTGCACAACAATTTACCGCAAAACAAATCAAACGAACGTTGCACGATTTTTGTACGACATTTCTACAACTATTGGAAACCAAGCTTAAGTTTACTCTTAAGCTTGGTTTCCAATAGTTGTAGGAATGTCGTACAACAAATGTACAACAACTTTGTTTTATATTGGAAACATTTTCTAGTGTAAGTTGCACAACTTAACGTCGGTTGTACAACAAATTTTACGTTGTACAACTGTGGTTGTATGTTTTGAAAAAAATCTATTTCTGCAACAGTATTTTGATTTTTCTGCAAAACGCGCAGCTTATTTTTTTTTTATTGGAAACCACACAATAGACCGGGTGAATAAAAAAGAGCAATTGCTTGTGAGCAATTGCTGAGTAAAAGTAATAGCGAAAAGCAAATGCTCGCTGTAATAGCAAAAATGTGTAAATAAAGTTTTGTTTATGCTCACAAGCAACTGCTTTTGCATCGGAGTAAAAGCTATATGCCGTTGCCGATATAAATAGCTTTTTAAACCACTAGTGTTTAAAAATGGCTACTTTAAACCAGATTTCAATTGAATCAAGTGAAAATAATATAGCTAGCCTAAGTTTTAACAAATGTGAAGATGAAACTTTTATTAACATACTATGCGAATTGCCGATCCTTCTACAAAAAAGCCAATTTCCAAGCGTTAAAGTAAAGAAAAACAATGCATTTTTTAGAATGCAAGACCAAATGTTCTAAGCAACAGGAATAAAGATTGATATAAAAACATTGGCGAAAAAGATTGATATGAAAGCATTAGCGGAAAAGATTGCCAACATGAAAACAAGGTTGAAAAAAAAGTCTGATATCCATCGAACTGGAAACAAGCCTATAAAGCATTCAATAAGTGAATTAAAACTTGCTTTTAGATAGAGAAAAGAATCCTACCTTCACACAAATTGATGGTTAGTAAAGACAACTTTATGTATATACTTATGTACATATTATTACATATATATACACACACATTTATATATATATATATATATATATATATATGTATATATATATATATATATATATATATATATATATATATATATATATATATATATATATATATATATATATTGTTAGATCAACCTAAATAGTAAAAGCCTTCTAAATAGTAAAAAACTTAGCTTAAAGTGGATTTTTACTTAAAGTGGACTTTTTAAAGGCCACATTACGTTTTAGAGAAACTTTTAGGCAAAGCTATTGTTATTAAGAAGTCAATAACCAGTTTTCTAATTAGAATATGATTTATACAAAGATTGGCGGATAGTTGGTTTAGCTTTAATAATATAATTTTGAGTTTCAACATTCGTTTTTTTTACGATGTATATTTAGTCATTGTACGAAACAACACTTAAAGTGGATCTACATTTTGAGAAGCGTTTATGTGGATAAATTATAAAAGTATTTAATAAATTTTTTTTCTTCCATAAAACGTCATACAACTGATACTGGTAGAACTTATAAAGCTTGTTAAATCTTTATTCCTAAAGATATACGATAAATGTTATTAATGAGGTCGATAATGCACAGGTTTTTTGCAGAAAAATTTTTTTGTAAAGTTATCTACTTTTAATCAAAAGAAATAGTTAACTGAGTTTATTTAAAAGATGTTTTTCTGTAAAGAATATTTAAAACATTTTTAAACTTGTTTTTAAAACTTAACTTAGCGTGTACATATAAGTCCACTTTAAGCGCGGTTTCAAACGTTTAAAATAAGACCACTTTAGGCGGATTTTTGAACGTTTCAATAAGTCCACTTTAAGAAATATCGTACAACGTACTGCTCTTTTTTATTCACCCGGCGTATTAACTGTTGTACAACAATAAAGTTTACAAAATATCGCCATTTTTTTACAAAGCATGGCGACGGCTCCATCTTGTGTGTTAGAAAAAATCTCTAATGCAGATTTTATGAACGAAGTTCAAAAGTTTCCAGTTTTGTATGACAATTTTGATAAGGAATTTAAAGACAAATGGAAAAAGAAAAATGCATGGGAAGAAATTGGTTGTCTGTCAAACTTCTCTGCTAATCAAGCGGAAGAAAAGTATAAAAGCATTCGAAGTAGTTATGAAAGGTGGCTGAAATGAAAATGAAATATCCCATCAGGTTCTGGAAGGAATTCAGTTCCACCTCAGTTTCTTCAGCTCGATTGGCTAAATACTTTTATAGAACACCGTAAAACAACATCGAATATTTGTTCACCTTATGATTCTAGATTAGAAACAACGAATTTGGAGGAAAACGTTGAGGTGGTTAGTGAGCAAGTTGAAAATATTCATGATCCATTGAACAAGGAGCTAAATAATCATTTATCTGAAGATGAGACTGAAAAAAACGATTATGTTAATTCTTGTGTGCAAGTAGAGTCAAGTGAATCGACAGTTCATACTGATAACAAAACTAAAAGAAAAAGAAAAAAAAATTAGATTCTGATGATTTTCTTGACAAAACTTTAGTGAAATCATTAGAAATAAGTAACTCCAATATTGAAAATCCGGCTAAAGATGAGCAGGATGAAGATTATTTACTTATGAAATCATTAATTCCACAGCTAAAGCGATTAAACAACTATTCCAAAGTTTTGGCAAAAGTTTAAATACAAGCACTTCTTCTCAAATTAGAGTTTCCAGATAAAGGTGAAACAATCTAGCCTCTCTGTTTAACCTTTTAATGTGAATAAGTAATGTAAATATTACAGTCTAGCTTACTATTTTGTTTAACCAATTGATGTAAAAAAACTGCACATTTAAAATAAAATCAGGGAATATAATATACGAATTTTATTAACTTTTAATTAACTATTGGGGCATATTTAAAATTTAAAAAAATAAAAAAGTATTGCTTTGTTAAATATATCATATTGTCATTTAAAAGTAAGTTCATTAAAGTATATGTAATAACATATACTCTAGTTATTAACTAGATTGTGGCCACATGATTGAACATAGTCCAATTTCCTCTAAAAGGTTTCCTTCACATGAATTAAAATAATCTTTAAATGTGTTTCTTATTGCAATTGCATCAAATACAGATCTATTACTTTTTGATTTCGAGAAATTAAGCAAACATGCTTGATCTTGCAATTCTTTTTTCCAATCTCCTTGAACAATAATTCCTGAATAACTTTCACTATCAACAAAACCAGTAGGGATATAATGTCCTCCATCTGTTAAACGCAAATAGTTGTGAAGAAAGACAGTAGCTTTTATTATATTTTCCACTTTCGATGGTTTTGCTTTAATTGGAGATTTGTAAATTCTCCATCTAACACCTAAAATTCAAAAGCTATTTTCAATTGATCTCCGTGCTCTTGAAAAGCGGTATTTAAAAACGTTTTGCTGAACGGTAAGGTTTTTACCTAGGTATGGTTTCATTAACCATGGTTTAAGTGCAAATATATCATCTTCAACAAGGACTGGTGGAACTTTAGGATCGACTTCAGACATTTCTGGTAAATGAAAATTTCACTTACTAAATGCTCTACCAAATGTGCTTGCATTTAAAATGGCAGCATCATTATCCCTTCTATAAGCCCTAATGTCAAATTATAAAACAATATTTAGTATCACAAATGACTAATAAAATCATGCTTTAAAATCCTTTGAAGTTGCAAAAATAAGAACTTGATTTTGCAGGAGCCTCAATGCGTACATGCTTTCCATCAATAGCTCCTATATATTGTGGAAAGTTCCAATTTTGATTAAACTCTTTAATTTATTTTGCCTTTCTTTTATGTCATTTGGGGCTCTGAGAGATTTTTTTTTTGAGAACTTCCCATATAGCACAACAATTTTTGGATTTTCAACAAATTTGAAAATCCGATTAAAGACAAAAGGTGTTCTAGTCTGTTCAGAGACATTCTTAAGTATCGATAAAAAAAATTCCCTATCAAATAGCGTCATTTCCTGCACCAAAGAACTTAACGCACCTTGCTTAACGCGTTTCTTAAATAGTTTTCTGACCTAAACCATATGCTTTCTTTTTTTTACGCTTTTTTGGCGTCTTAAAGTTAAAAGTATAACAATAAGTCGATAATTTAAAAAAACATTTTTTTTTATGATGGCCATTTTTTGTTTGTTTACACTGATTTTTTTGAAAAATTTTTGCGCTAATTTTATGCAAATGAAACATTGCTTTGCACAACAATTTACCGCACAACAAATCAAACGAATGTTGCACGGTTGTTGTACGATATTTCTACAACTACTGGAAACCAAGCTTTACTCTAGCCAAAACAACACCAGTTCTTGAGAAACTTTAAATGTATCTCGAATATTGAAAAACTGGATAATATGTTAAGCAGTGTCTTGCAGGGAGCATTTTTTAAAACCGCTTATGCTTTAACAATTTCAGTTCAACTTACATACATACATACATACATACATACATACATACATACATACATACATACATACATACATACATACATACATACATACATACATACATACAAACATACATACATACAAACATACATACATACATACATACATACATACATACATACATACATACATACATACATACATACATACATACATACATACATACATACATACATACATACATACATACATAAGTTGTACTCGTTTCGGGAAATTGGTTTGAACTTTTTTATTTCAGTGATTTTATAGAATATTTTAATATTTCAAAGCCCTAGTAATTTTTATACCGATTTTTACTGTTTAAAAGAACTTCTTCTTTCTGGAAATAGATTTAAGCAGAAGAGATATCTCATAGAACTTTTTAATAAAGAAAATTAAAAAATCTGACATTTATTGTATGAAAAAGAATTGCACTTATCGTTATTTTTATTATCAGGATGAATTCTTAGTTATCTCTTCCATGAACCTGTTTCGAAGATTTATGTGCCTCCCCGGATTAAGCACATGCAAGCTCGTCCAGTTTGGTGTGTTTTTCGAGTTTAAAAATTTTGTTCAAGTTTTTCAAATAGTAAAATATTTCAAATAATTTCGAATAATTCGAGTTCAAGTTTGTCAACTTTAACTTTCACTTAATGTTTCGATTGAATTTATACAAGTGTATCAAGTTTTTAAATATCAACAAATTTATTTAACAAACACAATTATTTGAGAATATCAATCAATCCAACATTTTTAATCCGTCATGTTATTAACACGATGTCAACGATTTCTTAACATCATATTAATAACACGACGATTCAAAATGTTAATTGTGTAATATTAAATCAAAAATCAAAATACATTGACTGTAAATATAATTTTAAATCAAAAATAAAAATATGTTTGATGTTAAATTATAAAAAAATGTATAGTGTTAAATTAAAAATAAAAAAATCCACTTTGTTCAAAAACAAATAAATAAAATACTAATAGCTGTTCTTTAACATAAATAACAGCTTCAGTGAACTGTCATTGTAATTATGGTTTGTAACCGTCATTGCTTGCATCCATTCTTAAAGTTATATATTTTATAAAAATATTGGACAAACCTGAGAAAACTCAAAAATTTATAAAGTTTATCAACTATTAAATTTGAACTTGAGCAGTTCAAGAACTACTTGTAATTTTTGCCAAAGTTTTCTGATTTTAAAGCTTTGGTCACACCAGCAAACTTAGGCAGCTAATTGTTTGGAAAAAGATTAGAGCTTTTTAATTTGATTGTTCTTGTAAGAGTAATGAAGAATTAAAAGTAGGAAAAATAAATTAACTAGAGAACATAAAAAAGTTGGAGGACTCGAAAAACTTGATTAAAACAAATGTTAAATGTCATAAACTTGAGTCTACTTGAGTTTTTAGAAACCAATTATTTTTTTTCTTTAAGTTTTGCAAATTCAAATATTTCAAGTATTTAATAGTCAGATAGTTCAAGTCTACTCAAATCTCATTAACTTTCAAACTCTACTCATAGCTGAAGTCTTACAGCAAATATGTTGGCCAGACTTCTCAATATTATAAGTCTTTCTTTTTAACCTTCACATCAAGATTTTCATTACATATTTTGACTTAGAGCTTTTTTTATTGTCTACTTTAAATGCTCAAATACTAGGGATCAGGTTGAGAATTTGGTCTCTAAGTCTCATTTGTACTGCAACAAACAGGAGGTTACAGCTATTTTCATTTCTATTTATGTCAGTCAATATATTACATTGGATTAAAGTAATGCTTTCTTTTATAGAACTGTAAAGTAAAAAGTTAAATTTATGATGGCATGTGTATATTTTAGCTAACTCTCAAGATGCATTAACTTTTAGAAAGTTTTTTAATGAAGTAAAGAAAAACAAGAAAATATTGTCTGTACTGAAGTAAAAATTCATGATTATTTATTGAACTGTAATATTAATAAAAATAGATTAAAAAAATATTAACTACATGGTTTCTTTTTTAATCATACTTGCAAACAGCTTACAAAAGTTTTCATTAAATCCTTTAAACACTTCACCCCTCTCTGCAGTCTCAAAGACTAAAGGAAAGCTCTCGCATTTTGTATACATGTTTTCAAGAGGAGTATACCAAGTCCGATTCCAATAACCTTTATCGTCCATCATATTCATGGTGTTTAACTGGTACAACATAAAAGTAGCTCTTTCACCATTACTTACTATACATTGAGTAACTAAAGGCTTCTTTAAGTCTGTTCCATGTAAAACACCATCAGCAAGAGCCTGGGCACTAAGCTGGGCAAACATTACAAACATACCAAATGCATACATTTGCTCATCATGCCTAAGAAGACTATTAAATATTATACTAGTGTGACAGTGCTTGATGGGATTAAACTTATGCAAATCCATTCCAGGGCGTGATTTAAGGTGTAAAACAGATCTTTGATAAACATTCATAGAATAGGTATCAAATGGACCGGGTAAGGATTGAACCTCAGCGCTTGTCAGCTCTAAAAGATTAAAGTAAAATTCAATTTTTCTATTTCTCTTGGATTTTTAATATTTATTTGTAACCAATTGTCTTTTACAAGTGCTTGCTATCCCTGATAAACATCAAAGTTAAAAGCCTTAACTAAAATTGTAAATTGAAACATTTTTAATATCATAAGCACAATATAAAAGAACAAGTAATATTCATTCAGTAATAATAAACTAAATATTTTATAAATTTGATAAATATGTTAACATTGGTAAATCTCAGTATAAAATTTAATATACAATAAACTAATGGCTAGTTAAAGTTTTTAGTATATCTTTTATAAATGAGTACTAAACAATTGATATTTAAATATATTTTTGTAAGAGGTGTAAGCTTTGAAACTGCCACCTTATGTTAAAGCATATAAAAGTAATAAATATATGCAAAACTAAAATGTACGTGAAATTTTTGCATGTATTTCACATTAATGTACTCAAAGTAAATATTTTTTTACCTTCTGGAACTTCTATAATAGCAAAATTGTTTCTTGTTTTTAGTACATAATTTGGGTTGAACTTTGAATAATAAAACTTGTAGTTTCTTGTCCAATGGGTCTCTACCAATGGGTTGTGATACAGATAAGAATTCTCAGCCTTTAAATGATTTTTTAAAGATCCATCAAGTAATGAAAGTCTAATAAAGTTAAAAAATAAATTGTCTATTCTTTCGGGAACAAGACGGGGCAGATCTTTATTGGCATACGATTTCTGGTAAGCAACTGTGTGAAAAAATGATTTTTCAAATTCTTTAACAAATTTGGAAGACGGTTCTTCTTTGTTTAAATAATTAGCCTCTGGTAAACCAACTGATGATACAGTTTTTGTTAACCATTTATATTTTTCAAATATCTTAGGGACAGTTGTTGAAGTCGGATGAACCCAGAAAGGTTTATTCACAGTATGAGGAAGAAATAAAAATGGAATGTCTCTAGAGCCTTTGTAATTATTAGAAGTTATTCCTTCTTCTAACTGTTCTTTTTTTTCAGAAGATGAAGTAAGTGCTTGTTTTTGATAAAAAACGCAATTGCCATTGAGAGTTGTTGATAAGAAGTTGTGATTTTGCCACTTAGTGCGCCATAAGTTCCGCGAGGAGAAGGAGCATAAGACCATTTTTAAAAAGTGATTAAGCGGTAGTTTGAAACCGCATTCAAATAAAGTTTCTGGGGAGACATACTTTACAGAACAGACCTTTCAGAGATTCTATAAAAGGCCATATGTAATACTATTACATATGGCCTTTTATAGAATCGCTGAAAAGTAAAAAAATTTCTATTACTAATAGAAAATTTCTAAAAAAATTTCTATTACTAATAGAAAATTTCTAAAAAAATTTCTATTACTAATAGAAAATTTCTAAAAAAATTTCTATTACTAATAGAAATTTTTTTCACATATTCTTTTAACTACCCGGTAAAAAATCTCATAATAAACTTTTACTGTCGTTATGATATATTTACTATTCAATTACAATAACATTAAATGAAATTACACAAAAATATTTAAAAATCGTGAACTAAATGCATAAGTAAAAGAACTACAGGCACGAGCAAAAACTTAGGAACATTTAAAAAATCAACAGAAAGTTTAAAAAATCAATTTAAAAACACTTTTTTTTTTAGATACTTTGAGGGGTAATACTATATGTATGTTAAAACAACATTTTGAACCACTGAATTTGTTTTCTTCATAGTTTGTGGTTATTTCAGCAAAAAACTCAAGTGATTGGGAAAACAAACTAATGGCACAAAAATATGCTCAGACTGTAATTCTACGTGAACAAGGGGTTGGAGGTGGCTGTTGTTGCTGTACGTTTTAATGTAACATAGCTGCATAAAAATCATAAAAATCATAAAAAATTGAAACTATATCATTAAACTGGTGATTTAAAAATGCCCAAACTGGTCGTGTTAAATCATATCTATTTGCCAGTGCTTCTTAAATTTTAATTGAATTTTTTTCCCACTAATTACATGAGAAAAAGGATAAGGTCGCGAGGCCTAGGGCTTAGTAATTTGCCTGACCATAATCCTATTAAAAATTGCTGAGGTCATTTTAAAAATACGAGTGAAAACTAAGCACGAATGAGTTTAACTAATTGTTTCTTAATATTTAAGGAAGCTTATTCACTCAATGTCTACCCGTTTAGCTAATTATATGAAAGCTCGGGGGGCGCCATACGAAGTATTAAATTGATGAGTTAACAATTACATTTAAAAATGATTCTTTTTGTCAATTGTCATGATTACTAATATATTTTGATGAAATAAATGGATAATTTAATGAAAATCACGTTTTTTTTTACATAACTTTCCAAACTTTTGACTGTGGCTATAGATTTGTAACTGTTAAACAAGACGTCAAAGTAGATTCCAGTTTAGTAATTTAGAAATATTGAATACTCATGCAAATTATTAAGCCTTTAACTCAATGGTTGGTCATCATCCAATTTATTTTCGCGCTATATTTATTGTATATTGTGAGGAGGGAGAATTAAATTACAAATAACGATAAGAAAAGTTGAACACACGATGATTCATCTACCTGTCATATAAATAAATGAAAAAACGAAAAGAAGAAAAGTTAAAAATAACAACCAAGAAAAGACGTTCACACGGAGACTAATTCAGTCTGTCATAAAAATAAATGATGAATAAGTAACGCAACCAAAAACAACCAAAAAACTATAAAAATTTTGAAAAAAGAGGGGATAAGGACCGATTAGAGCGACGGATGAGTACGGTCGTCTCTTTGGAAGGAGAGAAGAAGAAAAGAAGACGAAGTTTTAAAGATAAAGTTTTAACAAAGTTTTAAGAAGAATTTTAAAAAGAGAGAGAATTTTGTGATAAGAAAAATACTTTGATGAACAAGCAGTTTTATGAGCAATTTAATAAGGAGTTAAATAAAAGAAGAAAAGAAGAAGAACTTAATATTAATTAAAGGAGAATAACCAGAAGTTTCAAATAAAGAAGATATATTTGCAATAAAAAGAAGGTATAAAAAGAGGAGTAATTGACATAAACTTTATCGAACACTGCAAGAAGCGTAAGAGAATATTATTTGTATTATGTAAATGTTATGACAAAAAGAGTGCTAAACATTACAAACTAATAGGACGTTTGTTGAGTTTTATTACATAATAGAACATATTGAGGAAGGCAAATAGAACCTTTGCCCTTTACCAATTAAACCTTGCTCATTCCTAACCAAACTATCCCCAAACCTCGCCCTTTCTCAACCAAGTACTCCCCATGCCATCAAACCTTTTCAAACCTCCATTAACCCTTCTACACAACTCTACAACCTATACATCCCTAATCCCTTACCTTCATTATAATACTTAACAAACAATAAACACAAATAAAGAAATAAAATACTTATATTTATATAAAAAAAACGCCGCCCTCACAATACTTAGATACCTCCATAAATGAAGCACATCCAATAATCTCCGCGTCAGTTGCCCGTGTCGCATTTTGAACCATTTTAGTATCATAAGCACGAGTCTTTTTGGCATATTTAAATAGCTATTCAATTCCTCCTGCATTTCATAGCGCATGTTTCCATCTCCATTTATTCTATGGAGTAGTCTTGGATTAAGAGTGAGGTTGATCCGTCCAACAAAAAACTTTCATTTCTTAACGAATCCCAAACTTTACTGCTATAGACTTTCTCAAAACAAAAGATAAAATTTTGCGATTTTTTCATTTAAAAAAATCACACTGTTTTCATTTCGAGTATAACATTTGCGTTGCTCAATTCATTATCTTTGATAATAGGTTCATTATTGATTTATCATTTTTTAGTTTGTTACTAATTTCTTGTTGAATATTGTCATTATTACGTTTTTCTCTTTCAACAAGGAAAAAATTGTCAGGTTATACTTCTTTTGAATACTACGCCGTACTATGGCATTGACATTCTCTAGGCTTCAGCTATTTTTATTTGAAATAAAAGTTACCATATATAGTCCTACTCAGCAGATTTGATAAAGTAATTCAAATGGTTCTTCGTATAAAAGGCATACTCTTTGGGTTTTATTACGTCAAAGTAATTTTTCTCAAAAAACATCTGATTTTTAGATGTTTCGCTGTTGAACTGGATCAGCGATGTGTTCTGTGATTAAATTGATGCCTTTTCAGGGAAACAATTTTAAAGTCTTAAAGCAAAATGATACACCGGAGACCTACTTGAAGATTGGAAGCTGGACAAACGAAGCATGTTGCGACTCTGAAATCACTTTCTAGTTATAGAAAGTGTTCAACTTAAGAAAAAGTCAAGATCATCAACAACTCCAAAAGTCAATCAGTATTTGTTTGTAATTGCTAGAAAAAATTGAAAAATGAAATGTGGAATAAAATGTAATGTAGTAAAAAAGAAATGTATCGCAGGAAAATTAACATCCATTAAAAATAGAATGTCTAATCTCAATTCAAACAGTAAAAAGTTATTTTCATGCAAAAGGTGTATATGCTCAAAAAAATTTATGTTCACTTAAAAATCAAAGGTTTATGTTTATAGAAAAGCACAAAGAGCTTGGGGACTAGAATACTCAAATTGAAACAATTAGGATTGATCTCGTGTATTTTTTAGAGACGAGTCTAGATAATGGACGTTTATTGATATGATTTGAAAGATTTTTTTGTTAAATATCCCAAAATTATGGTGGAATGTTTTAAATTATTACATTTAATAAGTAGTCTATTGTTCATTGATATGCTGTTTCAATTAACCCCAAATTTATTTTATATACGATTGTCCTCGTTCATATTGCGCAAATAGTGAAATAGCTTGAGAAAGAAGCAATTGAACGAATGAGCTGGTCTGCCTGTTCACCGAACTTTATTCCGCTCGACTTTTGCCAGCACAATTGAAAGCTCAAAATTAGCCTTGAAGCAATCGGAATCAATTTATAATCGTAGGTCAGTTTACATCATAGCAAATTATACAAAAGAAAAAACAATTTCATTTATCAAGTGAAACTCAAAAAACATTCTCCTATAAAAGTAAACCTGCTTTTGAAACTGAAATGCAAATCAGCCGGTTAAATAAATGCAAATCAGCTGGTTAAATAAATGCAAATCAGCCGGTTAAATAAATGCAAATCAGCCGGTTAAATAAATGCAAATCAGCCGGTTAAATAAATGCAAATCAGCCGGTTGATTTATTAACCTGGCCTTTTGTATATTTTGCTATTTTATAGAATTCGTTATAATTCAAATTGTAACAATAGCGAGAAAACAAGTTTTTTAAAAAAACTTGCCTTAAAAGTTTTAAAAGAAAAAAAAACCAAGCAAAGATTTGAAAGCCTTCATTTGCATTTCAAACTTCGATACTTTCTTACAGTCTGGTGAAAAAAAAAAATCATTAAAAAACATGAATGAAAACGAAATAAAGATTGAAGCAGCAAATAAGTAAAACAAAAAAGTTTATGACTTTCATAATTTAACAGTTAAATACGAAATATTAATAGTATATCTCTCTTGTTTATACTGTTAATGAGTACGTTTAATTTGGCAAGTTTATAACCTGTCTTATACTTTATTATCTTGTATGTATGATTTGCAAAGTAAAAGTTTCATAGTCTTCACTTCATTTTTATTTCCTATGCTCTTCATGTAATTAAATTGATTAAAGTCCATAAACATATGTCGTTTGCCTGTATTATGTAAATATTCTTCAAATTAGGGCTTTTACAAAGAGCACCAAATGACTAGTTGGAGCTTTTCTCACTAGTCCCTTTTCTATCACTTGCGAGGTCAATTTTTTTGCATCCACTTTTTTTAATCTACGTCAATGATCTCCGGAGGGCGTCAAAGAGCCTTTCAACTACAATTTTTGATGAAAGAAGTATGGACAGAAAATGTTGCATGCAAGCGCTAATACTGCATGCAAAAACTATTTGGTTTTTGTTGTCAGGGCATACATCCTAAGGACTCCGTATTCGGGGACCTAGAATCAGCATTAAAAGATAGAGAGTTTATACCAATTAGGTATATATTCATGTAATGGAGAAATCTAGAACAAAAACAAGCTTACTTTTTTTTAAAATGTGACAATGATAAATATCAACTTATCTTAGAAATAAAATTAAAGCTTCGATATGGAGCGGAATTAAGTTTTCACTGTTTTGCCCAATAAAAGGTGGCAAACTTTAACTCACCCAATAAATGATTCCAACTTTTCTCAGAAAACTATTTATTGACAAAAACTAAAATCAATTGTGTGAAAAATTTCTTGACTTAATTATAAATCAAAATATTAATCATTATAATATATCGATTATGATTATATACGATCTCTTATTTTAATCAATTGTCATAAAGATCTCTCATCTGAAAATTATTACTAAAATATACGCGATTGTTTATAATATGGTGTTTTAAAATTATTTTAATGAAGAACAAAAAATTAAAAGTAAAAGTTCAAATAGAATTGCAAAATTTTTTAAAAATTATTAAGATAATGAAGAAAGAACATCTTTACATAACGCTCCATAGTACTATTCAACCTGTTACCATATTTGATTGGCTCTGCTTTATATTCTAACAAATAATGGCCCTACGTACATCTCTCACTTTTTTCACCGACTCCAAAAAAGAAGAAAAATATGTTGAAAGTAATGAAGTGGTCACCTCAGTCTCTTTATACAAATCAAGTCACCCTTTTCTAGGAAAAACTGATAGATAAATAAGATCAGCGTAACCAACTATCGAAAAATGTCTGCAAGATTCTTGTTTTTCGCATAAGTGGAAAAATCTAGATATCCAAAAACTCTAAACTTGCCTTAAGCTTATTAGCATCGTGTCGAGATATATTGGCACCTGGAAGCCTTCAAGAATGTTCTTACAACTCTTAACCATAAATAGCTCGACGCAACTTGCGAGTGGCTTTAGGATTGTGTGAAATACATGAACAGTTTATATTTTTTTACTATTAGAGATTATATATAGCATAGATAGTAATTATAAAACACGTAAAACTCCGTAGTGCAAGAACTAAAGAGCTTGCTCACAGATAAAATAATAAATTTAGACGAGTACCTCGAAGCCTTCAAAAAACAGGTGGCTTCATAAGCCAACCAAAAAAATGAGCCTGAGCATGTTCTTACAACCGATCAGAGACACGAGTCTCCAGATCAAAAGCTCACCGAGGAAGAACGTGAGTTAATAGGATTAACACCAGGAGAGTTGCCATTGACCTATCAAAAGCATGAGCCTGATCAAAAGCTCAGCAAGGAAGAAAGTGAGTTTTTTGGATTGATACCAGAAAAGTCACTATCAGCCAATCAAAAAAATGAGCCTGAGCCAACCGATCAGAAAAACGAGTCTTTAGATCAGAAGCTCAGCAAGAAAGAGTTACCGAACTTCGAAATTTACAAGAGTACCGACTAACTTAAGATATCTAAAGCCACTACACGACAAGGGCATAAAATTGAGTTATTCCCAATTGAACTGATGTTAGTCATAAAATCAAAAACTGTTGAACTTCTGGAGGAGGAGATAGAGAAAGAAGGGCGAAAATTTTCGTATATGCTTGCTACAGTATTTAAAAGGGGAGACAAGATCGCTGAGGATTAGCCAAATGCTACAACCATAACTGCATATCTGAGGGCCGAAAATGTACCAATACTAAATAATGACGATATCGAGGAGTTTCACAAAATATTCGTAAGAGTGATATCGGAAAAGATGATGTCTTTTACGTCTGCTAACTCTAGTTGGTCAATAAAACGATGCAAACTTATTTTCATTAGCTCTGCAGAGTATATGCCGTTCAGAGGTATCAGCTATGTAGAGATACCTAGTGGTATACCAAGGAGATACGCTGTTAACGTGAGGAACACGAATAACAGATGTTTTGAGTTGACCATACAATCCAAGCACCTGGGTGAGCTAAACTTCACAGGGATTGATTTCACGAAAAATTTGAGCATCTTAACTCAAGGCTATTTGTGAATGTCTTCGGATGGAGTAATGAGTTGCATCCAATGTATATTAGCAAGATAGAAGGGCATATCAGAGAGCAGGAAGGCAAGGAAGGCAAGGAAGGCAAGGAAGGCAAGGAAGGCAAGGAAGGCAAGGAAGGCAAGGAAGGCAAGGAAGGCAAGGAAGGCAAGGAAGGCAAGGAAGGCAAGGAAGGCAAGGAAGGCAAGGAAGGCAAGGAAGGCAAGGAAGGCAAGGAAGGCAAGGAAGGCAAGGAAGGCAAGGAAGGCAAGGAAGGCAAGGAAGGCAAGGAAGGCAAGGAAGGCAAGGAAGGCAAGGAAGGCAAGGAAGGCAAGGAAGGCAAGGAAGGCAAGGAAGGCAAGGAAGGCAAGGAAGGCAAGGAAGGCAAGGAAGGCAAGGAAGGCAAGGAAGGCAAGGAAGGCAAGGAAGGCAAGGAAGGCAAGGAAGGCAAGGAAGGCAAGGAAGGCAAGGAAGGCAAGGAAGGCAAGGAAGGCAAGGAAGGCAAGGAAGGCAAGGAAGGCAAGGAAGGCAAGGAAGGCAAGGAAGGCAAGGAAGGCAAGGAAGGCAAGGAAGGCAAGGAAGGCAAGGAAGGCAAGGAAGGCAAGGAAGGCAAGGAAGGCGAGAATGAAGACCCTATTATAAACCTCTAACTAATATCAGATAAGGCAAATCCAGAGAAGACTCATGCCAGGCTCTTGATCAGAGCATGATCAAGAGCCTTACTGGTATGTGCTTCTAACATAATAGGCATCAAGGAATGAAGCACCCTTGCATGTATTCTCAAGGATGGACCTCTTGAAAGAACATTGTAAGAATTGCCTTGGTATTGAGGAAAAACCTCAAATGACTTTGATGGCGGAGGAAGGAAAAAATATCCTAAAATCTGTGAATAAATACAAGCAGACACCAGTGACCTTCATTATATATGGGGAATTTGAATGTCTAAACTTGCAAGCTGAAGGTCCCTCAGCCACACCTGAAAAGAGCTCGATGCATATCTTATTGAAGCAGGTCCCGTCTATCTCCGAGGTGGCATCTCCATGGTATCTAAGAGGTTTGCCAGGGTTAACAATCCACGGTGTCTCGAATATAACGCCTCAAAGCCTAACAGTTACATAGCATATCTGGACGCCAACAACCTCTATGGTTGAGCTATGATGCAACCGCTACCAGTTCGTGGGTTCGAGTGGGTCCAGCCAGGATGGGTTCGAGTGGTGCCAGCTTGTAGATGTTCTAGGAACAGCTGACGATGCGCCTAAAGGATATATACTAGAGGTGGACATCGACTATCCGAGAGTGCTACATGATATACACGACTATCCTATTAGGCAGGAGACTTTGATGGCTGATTACATCAATGTGAACACCGAATTGAAGAAAAAAGCCAGCTTTAACTTTGAAAAGGACTTTTTCAAGGTGTTGAACAACAGTATATTGAGAAACTATGGAGAATATCAGGAAATGTGTGCGTGTTGATATTGTTCGACCCAGACGGACCTATTTCGAATGCTAGTTGATGACACAACATACCAATCGCACAGGATATTCAATGATAATCTAGCAACTATTTACAGCAAAAAAAGAGTTCCTAAGCTTAACAGACCAATCTTTGTTGGACAACCCGTACTAGAAATGTGGAATAGTCTAATGTATAACTTCTGGTACAAACAGATAATGGCCAGGTATAGCTTGAAATCGCAGCTGCTGTACACTGATACGGACAGCTTAATGTTTGAGGCCGAGACAGATGATATGTATGAAGATGTGCGGAGCAGCGAAGATTGATACGACTCCAGTGAATACCTTATGAACCGTTTCTTCCTCAAGCAACAAAACAAAATGTTTGTCGGAAAGTTCAAAGATGAGTGTAAGGTCTGACGCATATATGATCTCGTTGGACTAAGACCGAAAATGTATTCAGTTTCAGAAGCTGTAAAAAATATTAAGAAGGCAAAGAAGGTTAGCAAAATTGTGGTCGAAGATGAACTCAAAGACGAATCATACAAAACTGTCTAGGAAAACAAAAGGAGATAAAAAATTCGAAAGTTGCAATACGGAGTCAGGGACGTCAGATTATGTATACGAGCAAGTGAAGATATCTCTTTACCCGAATGATACCAAAAGATGGATAGAGTCTTACGGGATCATAATCCGTACCTACGGCAACGCACTACGTGTTGAGTGAGCCTTTCAGGTGGTAACTCTATACCATCCGGAACTATGTATAATTCTTCACGGACGAATCGTCTGGCTGGCCTATCGGTGAGTCTATAAGTTGCGGGTTGCCCCTCATTCCTCAGGACTTAATCTATAATGTGTGTAGTAATAGACCAGATAGGGTTGGTAGCGCAACGATGCCCAACATCAAGCTCACCTGGCGCGTAGAGATAACGCACGAGAGCACCAGGAGACATTATAAGCTCCTTGAGACCAACAACCCTCCGAGCTGGTTGTGATGGTAAGTGATAGACCTTCACTGCCTTGATAGAGTCTTTTGGTTTAATACGTAACAATCTGGTCGGCTCGTCGTTAAGGGAGGCTAGCAATGATGGCAGTGATCTCATCCACCCATTACATTTTTCAAAAAATCCATGTGCTGTCAACAACATCTCTTTAACATACTTTAACATACGCCGAACGCTCTACTATCCCTTGCTCGCAAAGGTTTCCTGTAGCTGCTACCCGCACCTGTACACCATGCTTCTTTAGGATCTAAATAGTAGTATTAAGGAAACTGAATATGCTTGAATATGCGAGTGATAGCATCAGCGACTTCTACCACGGACTTGTTAGTAAGTGCTCGCCACGTCGACAATACCAGAGCATATTTGAACGTGCGGCTGCTGACTTTGTTATGTGGTAGATAGAGTAAGTCTGCTTGGTGAATCGCATTAGGTTTGCTCTCATCAACAATAGGCCTAAGTATAAGCAAGAGGCTGGCTAGTAGATCTGCTAAATAGCCTGTTTCTTCAACCATTCGCCAGCAACATTTTCAGAAACTTTAGCAGCTTCTGCGCATTTCTTCATGACAGGCATCCCTTACCAGTACCCTTTTGGGCTAAAATATACTGAAGACAGTCTCTTATCCATTGAAGAGAATATGAATAGCCAGATAAGACTCTAACTAAAAGTGGTACAGTGCCAATTTTCAGCCACCTTCATAGTTGGTTAATCGTACAGCCATCAATAAGGAGTGAAACTCAGGATAAAAGAGGCGCGCATTAATTGCATGGACAGACTAAACACTCTGACTACCCCCCGATAGGCTATTAGTGGCCTTCGCGAGCGTTCGCAAACTAGCTGAATTTATCCTACCGCGGCAATCGCTCTAGTCAAAGCTATCACTGCTGTACAGCAATCGTATTAGTCATTGCAATGGCAGTTACCACTACCACAGCTATCACTACCACAATTATTTCTTTCGCATGATGTAGAAGCGTCTTTTGTCGATTTCTCATTATTTGATTGCTTTTCTGGTACTGATTATGCTTTCGAATTAGATCGCTTCCTCTTGCAATAATCAAGAATTTACTGGCTAGCATCAAGCACAGTTAGGTGTCAGCGAAACTGATACAGCGCATTAAAGTAGGTGTGCATGTTATCATAGCCAGAAACTAGTGCCTCACTTACAGCTCTGGCCTTATCGGTATCCCATTTAACATAAACAGTATGGTCTTTGCCTGTCTTCTCCTGTATGTAAGCGGTTGTTTTAAATGGAGTTGATGAGAAATTATGATCTACAGACCTCGCGGCTTTCCCTTTGCGGAGGGTAGGCACGTACTTTAATGAGTCATCGGCTTAAACAATGCTACTCAGACGTTTTTTAATAGTTTACGCTTCGATCTATTTAATCCTGCAACATACAGATCGAATTTCTCTCTATTCTCAAGGATCATATGGTTGAAAGCTGTCTCAAGTGTAGGAAACACATTAAAATTCTTTATACAGCTGAGATGGCTCTTAGCCGCACGGTAAACATCATCAGATTCCATAATGGCGGCTTTCCTCACAAATGAGAACGGAATTTTACTTTGCGTCAAGGGGGTAGCGTCTCATCCAATTCTGAACCTGTGTTCCTTAGAACTTGGGTAAGCCGGTCATAATGACTTGACATTCTTTTAGAAGTCTATGAAGCCTATATATAAACCCAAGAGAAATTCTCAGAAAGAAAAAATAATGGCAACAGCTGTGATAAATCTTCAGAACCGCTTCTTGAAAATTTTGGAGGCTGAGTTTCAGCGGCATGACAACTCTAAGGCAGCATATTTCAGCCCCACGCACAATGTTGTACGCAGGCTATGTTTAACTTTGTTTGATTCATATTCGCTATTATCTTTTTCTTTGTCCTTCAATTTTTGAATACTGGACCATTGATCACTTTGTTGTTTTTCCGTTTCCAGTGTTGGCTTTTGATCCATCCTTTGGTCAAAATTAGATTTTTCACTTCCATTGGACAATATCCATCTACTTAAATGTTTCACCGCTTCCATGAACTCGCCATTGATTCTTTTAATTTCTTGATTGAACTTTTCTAAATATTTTTTTTGATTCCAGAAACTTTTGATTTGAGAACTTGGTTTTATGCCTTTGTTAATTGATGTGTCAATTCGCGTAACTAGTTTTTACATGTGGGATCATCGTCTTCAAGAAGCTGAATAACTTGATGTTTAGTTTGCGTAGAATTTAAAATCGTTTTCTTCCTGTTTAATGCCGATTCTTCACTTTAGACGGTTAGTTGATCTTCCAAATGGTTCGTTAAATTCTGATTTCTTCTTTTTACCATTTTTCCGTTGTGAAGAAAACTACCCTCTGCTACCAACTGTAATCGCGAATAATACTGATTGCGTATTATAAATTATATTTTAAAGATAAGCATATACACCGTTTACATTTGTTACTTAAATCAACTAGTTACATTTTTACTCTTTTTATAAAAGTCAAAGCCCTTAAAAATAGATAAATTAATCATATCATGTAGCCAATCATTTTCTCGGCGTCTTGCATATCAAAGCGCAACTCAGTCCTCGACATTAGTTTAATTTTCTCCAAGCCGTAAGAGATAGCCAGGGCTCCAACGCCCACAACTGCGCTGTGATACACGACGTCAGCTACTGCTTTCTTAAAATCAGATGCGGGGGTCGATATTTTGCAAGCAAACATATAGCTATTATTGTCGATTTATCAGAACTTCAATTGGAACCCTATAGCTTAAAAAGATCAGTTTAAACATACCTGGGTGCGCACCTCAGCTCTCTTACCCAATATTGACCCAAACTGAAGGTATTCCTGATCGAGATGTCTTTCAGTTCATTAAAGAGTCCGACTTCAATAAAGTGTTCCATTGTGTTTGTAGTCCTTGATAAACTTACACCAACCGTCGTTGCCATAGTTTCTCAACATTTCAGCCAAGCGACACAGGTCAGTCATGGTTGGGACAGGGGCATCATGTGCATTCGCTGCAACCATGATTTTTATATTAACTATAACAAAGTAGTCTAATAGGTGGTCATAGTTTTAGAAATGTTGATCACCACTAATTAGAATGTTTTACCCAATAGAAGGTCATCAACACAGGTAAGACAGAGTTATGCATTCGTCTGCTTGATCGCCGACCGGACGCCTTTAAGATTTTGATATGCCCTTAGGCTGGAATGGAATAAAGATTGCCTTAACTCCAAGCTGATGCAAGATTAAAAGCTTCTTGTAGTAAAGACAAAAATCATAGAGCACTTCGGCGTACAGAAAACCTTCAAGGTTCTTTCTGATGTACTCGCTGGAGAAGAGTGCATCCTCATAATCGACGGCTGCATCACCGGGGGTGGCATGGACTCGTCTAAAGTTGATGATATCGGATCGCACCTCAATTCGAGACGACATGCCGCTACACTAATATTCGCCTATGATGATGGGGGTGACGGGCTGCTATGATTTTATTTGCTATCCAATGATTTTTGCTGGCAATATGAATATCAGGCCTGACTTGTATAATAATTTGGAGGAAGACCTTAATGTCAATAATGGCAGAGGTCCTAGAAGAACTGCCTGGGAATGACTTTTACTCTGACTCATCAATGAGCTTGACGCAGGTGAGCTCAGAGTCACGCAAAGACAGCTTATTAAAGGTCTATCGTAGTCGGTTGGCTGCTGCTGTGAGCAGTGGAAGCCGTAAAAACTGATTAAGAGGAAACTAACACACGACGATGTCAGCAACATAGATCCTTAGGAATTGACTGGTGTGTACACGGAATATACCGCAAGAATGGGTAGGAGCGTAGGAATCGGGCTCAGTTAAATGGTAACTTAAGGATACACAGGACTCCTCAATAGATTTTTTCTCGTTTTTGATCGTGTTGCCCAGAAAAATGATCTTGATAATAATCCAGTACTGTAGCATGCTCTGTGTGTTCTTTCAGGAGAAGTACATCATCGTTTCGGTTTAGGTATAGCTCCGATGATCTTGACTTTGCGCACCGTTAAGAATTATGATTTAACTCGCCCAGCTTGTTCTGTTCAACTTAACCAGCAGTTCGTTGAAAAACTGAACTCAGATGAACCTGATTTGTCTATTGAAGCTGTAGATTCAATAAAGTGTGAAGAAGGAACCGATAGTCAACGTAAAACAAAGAGACAAGAGAGCTGTTAAGGCTGGAAAAGCATTGGCGGCTGCGCGAAAGAAAAGCAGCGTCTGCTTCTGGAGACTTTAGAAAAACAGAAGCTGGAGATTACAGCCGCTGCTGAAATAAATTTGGAGGAAGAGGACGTGAGACAAGAGCAACCCCGAACCAGAAAAGGATGCAAGGTGGCGAAGCAAGTGAGAGAGTGGAACGGAAGAGGCGTCACGTTGGGTTCATCGCAGAACCTGAGTTTATAACGCTCGCAGTTGGAGCCGCAGCTCTCATCTTCTTAATCGTGTAGACGCAAAATGGTCAAAAAAAAAGTTACTACCCTCGAACCGAAGTTTCAGAGATGGTGAGACCAGCACACTTCACAAAGGTATCAGCCCCAGTCCAGACATCGCCACCAACAGTGACAAACACAGTGGAGCAAGTGCCTTGTGCTTCCGACCAGCGCGTACGGCAACAAAAAAAGGTTGATCTCTTCGAGTTTAACCATGGATTCCTCATACCGAGGTATCGCAAAATGTCTTCGAGAGTTTCGAGTTTTCTATTTATTTCGTTGCTGGACGTTTTTTGTACGTCCGTATCAATAGTGTAGAGATATTTTTCTTCAAGAGCCTTGAACTCTTCGACAGTAAAATCACCTTCATATATGTCGGAGAGTTGCCACGCCGCTCATTTATCCACGCTAGCCTCACCAATAATTACCTCACAGTGCTCAAAGATACGACTATCCAGAGTTTTAAGCTCAGTGCACTCGACGATTTTTATCACCAGTATCAGGTTAAGTTGGAATTTTATCCGCTGTGTCAGGTGTTACCGGGTCTACAGACTTTTTCTCCAATCCATTGATGCCTGTCGTAAGGACGAAGGCAGACGGTGGTGCTTGGAGTAGCTCATTGTTGTACTCTCGCATCGGGTGAGTCTTTAATCAAAGTTCAGTCGGAATCAGATATAGACCTGTGGCAAGGGCGAAATTTAGAGCTCTATTGGCGTTCGATAATATGGTCTGGTAGCGTGTGATGTTGGCACCAAAGACTTTTGGGCGTAATATATAAGCTTCCAGAGCGTTTAAAAACTCAGCCTGAGCATCCGAGGCGCTCGCTGAGCTGATAAGCTATCTCAGAAAGTGTAAGGGGTTATACTCGGTGTAACGCCTTATATTATCTGAGATAGCTCTTAAACCTGCTTTAGTTAGTCCTTGTGTGATTTCAGGATTTTGACCAGCAGGCATATTTATAGCGAAATAATCACCAGTTATTCTATCTTGAAAAAGTCTACTCTCGTTATATCTCCAAGACCAAGATTACAGTCCCAACCCCACGGGGAGGCCTAATATTATACCATTTGAACTCAACCATGATTCTTTTTTAAAACCCCCCACAGAGTTTTTGAATTCTTTTCTGATTTCGCCCAGACCTCCCATACCAACATCATTATTCCAGAGATCGAAATCTTTGGATGTAGGTAGGGGAGCACCCATTCGGAGATTTGACGTCTTCGATTGTTAGAGGACAACAGGAAATTCCATTAGTAAGCGCTGGTTTGTCATTTAGGAATTTAACTTTATCTGTTGACAATATCACATTAGGTAAGGAACTTGCAGGTATGTAGACAAATTTTTCATTGAAATTGGAGCTAAGGTAGTTTCACTTCATGCCAGTATATGTACCATCACTACTGTTTTCTGGTATGTCTGTCAACCCCAGTGTTCCTATCCCGTCTTCATTCAATGTGGACTTTGAAGGGTCCCAAATAATGCCGGGAAATATATAGCCTGGGACTAATCCTTCAGGAAAACCTGTATGTCCTATGACTATAATCTTCTAGTCCTTCTTTTTTCTAACTACTATTAGTCTGGTACGGCGTCGGTTATATTTTCTACTGCTGCAATCATGCGCTAGCCCAAAACGTTGGCTGCAACTCGGAAGATCCAGGCAATAATAGAGCCAAGTATTCCGGTGCAATGGGTCAACAGCCTTCCCTGCGAGCCAGCTCAGCGCGTCTTATGACTTTTTCTCTCGGTTCAGGTCCTGGAGACTTGGGACCAGCCCAGGTGGTGTTATTGCTGGAGTGTTCGTGGTACTCTACCAAGGCTAGTAACTAACCTGCCTATTGTTGTGGCGATAGATGTCAGCACCGCGCCTATTGTAATCCCCTGCTCGCAAAATATTCTAATGTTATCCGTTCGATTAGGTCGCGTATCTAGCGAACTGCCTTTTTAATCATTTCTTTATTTTCTTTATATATGCTTCTGCGTCAGCCTATTTTTTTTGGCTTCTTCTTGATTTTTATTTTCCTATTCAATGTTCCCAATCCTCTCTCTAACTTTTTTCCTTCTTGATCATCTGGATTTTTCGCTCAACCCTCTTTATTTCTTTTTCAGCTGTCTTTTTTTAGTATTCTCATTATCTACGAGCTGCCTATTGCGCTTCAATTTTTTCGACGCTTCACCTATTAGATTAGTCTTAATCCCCGCTTCACTTAGTGATTGGAAGATTTTATCAAGATTGGCGAGGACGATATCCAAGCTTTCAGCTTCACAAGCTGAATTTTCAATTCCAGCGATCGTTTTATCCATCTCAATAAGTGCTTTGTCCAAATCATTTAGTATGCTGGGGTTCAAAATTGGATAATTGTTTTTTGATCGCTTCAATCCGAAAGGCGGCCTTCTCTCCATTTTTAATGTTATTCCACTAATAGAATCTGAATTTCCCACCAGTTTCGATATGCAACAGCTGTAAAACTTATCTTCCCATCCAAAGGATCTTTGGGTTCGTGTCCAAATATTAACGAACCCTTTTTAGTAGAGTCCTTTATCACAAGCTCTCCTTTCGCTTTATCAGGATTAACAGAGATTTTGGGGTGATTCTCATATGCCTTTTAATGGCTTAATAGAAACTTTCTTTAAGTTTTGAGGCTTCCAAGTCCCTCCATTTAAAACAATGGGTTCTATCTTCTCCAGTTTCATCTGTAACTAGAGGTTCTGAAGGAACATCCGGCATCGTGACAATAGATTTTTCAACATCTATTTCTATATTATTAAGACCTAATTCATTAGCTAATTTATCTTGATCCTTTTACCCCCTATCAATTTTTTCACTTATGAGAGGGATTTCCTCTTCAAAATCATCAGCCACTTCACTTAAATTTGTGCGTTACTTAGATAGAGTACAACGTCTCTATTAGAGAGTCGGATTATTCTCCAAATATTCCATTAGCCAAGATGGCTTCTCTATTCAGCATGTATAGCACAATGCTCGACCCCACGAGGAACCTGCTGAAGCGGCACGCTATCCGCGGTGAAAGGCTGATAACCGCATTAAATTTGCCTGTTTGCTCGATGGCAAACTCTTCGGGTCAGACATTACTGATAAGGTTTCCTAGTCTAAGTAAGAATATGGTTGTGGTGTCTGGCACCGTGCGCTTGGTCTATGATGTTACAATCGCTAGGGGGACTGATCTTACTGCTCGTTTCGTAAGCAATCTTGGTCAAGCCATAGTAGACAAGATGAGCATCCGGATGCATTGTCAAGAACTTCAAAGCATTCAGTCTTATGGAGACTACTGGGCTATGCGTGACCTATTTTTTTCTCCAGCTCAACGTACTTCTCCTGATTGTTTGATGCAAAGATGTGATGATCAGGCCGATCCTTGGAATCTAGCCTTGCTCAGGTTTGGTTCATCCTCAGCTGTCACCACTGGAGCAAATGCTAATTTAGCTAACTATTATGGTAAGAATCCCTCAAAGTACTGCACACTAGGGTGTCCCAAAAATACGAAAAAAAAAAAAAAAAGTTGTACACACCAAATTCTTTGTCTATACACTTATAGAAGACCACTAGTATTGAAAAAAGGTTTTTAAGATCACTTCAAGTGCTTACTGTAGAAATTTGAAAAAAGGGATTTTATTAAATATACTGATTTTTTTTAAACTCAAATATTTCCGCTTCTTCTAAATAAAAACTTACTCTTTTAACAATTCTAATAACTGTAGTTTTTTATAGTTTAAACATCTGTAATCATTAAAAAAAATATTGGTAGCTTTGTAGTAGGATATGGTGGCAACTCAATAACTTAGTATTATCACACTTTTCTTGATCACTGTTCTAAATATTAAGAACTTTTAAAAACAATATGTATATATATATATATATATATATATATATATATATATATATATGTATATATATATATATATATATATATATATATATATATATATATATATATATATATATATATATATATATATATATATATATATATATATATATATATATATATATATATATATATATACTGATATGTTTTTAATACAATAATTATTTGAGTATTATTTTTGTACTTTTTTGACAATTAGTTGTTTTCTTTGCAATTATTGATTTTGATTAAACCAACTTTATCTTATTTAAAATATCGACTTGTGAATACACCAACTTTGAAAGCCGCAATCTTGATTAAATAAGGTAAACAAACTTAAGCCAATCGTTTTTTTCTGATAAAAAAACAACGAATCAAACTGTTACTCTTTACAAAAGAATATTTTGCGTAGTTTATTATTACAAATTAAATATTGATAAAAATTAATTATAAAAAAATTAAAATATATTTATGTTATGGCGAAAAGAAAGAAGACTGCTAAAATAAAAAAATCCAACTATAATGTTAATTTAAACCCGCGTCGACCACTTTACATTCTCAGAAGTCCAATTTCTGTTTTTCCCATACATCAACTACCAACAAATGGAACAGTTCTACGATATTATCAGTATGTTATTACAGAAAAAAGTAAAAGGTTCAAGTCTACTCAAGAAAATTTCTCTTGCAAAACAAAGAGTGGGAGTAGGGATATGGTTTGCTGCCATGACAAAGATTTTTGTTATGAAAGTATGGAGATATGTTGCCTTAGAAAAGTTGTAAACATATGGAAATATGCTGGTTTTGGAAAGTATATAATTTCTGAAGTACAAATTGTTAAAAAATTTATTAAACTAAATAAACTGTACATTTCTATGCGAAATACAAGTTATCTTTCCTGGAACACAATTACCAAAAAAAATCACGAAAATCGGTTTGAAGAATTTCTTGAGAATTTATTTGATATTTCTCAAAACAACATAGAAGATAAAATCAAATCAGATAAAGATATGCCAAGATCGAATGATGCAGTTATAGAAGATTTGACTTTTCTTCAAGATCAAAGAACAATGAGGAGAGGTGTAATAAGTGATAAATATGACATTGATATGCAGCAAAGAGTTGAAAGGAGAATTAAAAGGTATGAAAGAATGAGATCTTATGAAGAAAAATGTAGAGTTAATGAATATTTTGGATTGGATAGAAAAGTTGATTTTGAAATGGATGAAGTGATCTCTCATAACTCAGATGAATTTGAGGCATCAGGTAAATGATATCTCAAATTTTAACTTTAATTGAAAACTTTTAAATAATTATTCTTAATAATGGTTTAATTAAAATTTATATTTGCTTTATAAAGTAATTACTGCTTTTTGTTACTTAGGTTCTGCTGCTCACCAATCTTCAGTTTCTAGTGATAGTGATTTAGATTTTCAAGAAAGGGGTGAAACCCAGCTTCCAACACACACAAAGCTAAAGCGTCAAAAACACTCTAAGTTGGGCTGTTCAGAAATTGCAATAGAGTTTGACAGAGACAATCTTATATTAGCTACAACACCTGTTAGTGTTAGATGCGGAATCAGCATTCGCTCACAAACAATGTTTCTAGGAGCTGTTATTAAAGCTTTAGGCGGAAATGTCAATGACTTAAATATATCTAGAAGCTCAGTAGCTAGAAGTAGATTCAAGTATATTGAAGATTTAGGTAGATTTGTTTACATTCAAAATATTTATATTCAGGGTGTTAGCTAGCCCAAAGGTGTATATTGGGGAATTCACAATGGTTTCAAAATTCCTAAAAACCAATGACTTTTTTTTTTGATTCTTATTTTGAGTTTTTAGGACAATTTCTTGAAAATTTCCAATATTTTCCTGAACAACAACAATAAATATTCCCAATACAGCAAAAACGTGGTATAATGTTTAATTTTGGCTAACACCCTGATATTAAAACAATCAATAGTAGTTATAAAGAGAAATAAATTCTTTTTAATTTAGGTGCCACCATCAGATCATCAGCTATTACAAAGAAATGGCAGGAAAGAATTTGATCTTGCACTTTGACAGTAAGTTGGTAAAAGAAATAGAGGAAAAGTTAAAAATTACTGTTAAGAAGGAAAGGGTTGCTATATCTGTTACCAGTCCTGAATTTACTACAAAAGACGATCGCCTACTTGGAATTATACCTGTAGAGAGCACTAAATAAAAAATCAAGCCATTGTTATTCAAAACATTTTAGAGTACTTTGAAATAGTGGATAATATAATTGGAGTCTGTACTGATACTACATCAAGTAATACAGGTAGACTAAACGGAGCTATAATAATAATAAGTAGAATTCTTAATAAATGTTTGTTTTGGTTTATGTGTCGTCACCACATATATGAACTTCATATAAATCATGCAATACAGGCTATCACTAAAGTTAAATCTAAGGGTCCAAGTAAATCTATGTACTTGGCTTTTCAAAGAAACTGGGAAACTTCTCATGAATCTGTGAATTCAAGAGTTCCAGAACTGAAAAAATTTGATTGGAACAAGCTCGGAATAGGTAGCAAGCTTCACATCTTGGCGCTAGCAGCTAAAGATTATGCAAAGTATTCATTAGAGAATAAAATTTTTCCAAGAAATGACTATAATCACCTTGTAAAATATTTGGCTTTTTATCTTGGCGTCGAATCTGATAAGCTTAAAGAATTTAAAATTCATCAACCTGGAGCTTGTCACGAAGCAAGATTTATGGCGGATGCTTTGTATATTCTTTCACTAGAGATGACATCCACTGTTATAAGCTTTTTACCTGATGAAAATAAAAAAGAAATAGAAACATGTGCCTTTATTGTTGCTGTTTGTTATGCTCCATGGTACCTTAAATCTAGATGCGCTCAACACGCTGTACTTAATGATTTTAATGCTTTTAAAGCAGCATATGTTATCAAGGATGAATTTAATGCTGATATTGGTAATGCTTTGATTAAAAGTTTTCATAAACATTCGTGGTATCTTTCTCCAGCAATAGTTGTGTTTTCACTCGTTGATTCTCACTTGGAAATGTCTGTTAAGTATCAGATTTTGAATTCGTTAATTTCTTTTCCAGTTCCAGAGCAAAAAAATATAAATATGGAAAAACCTAATCCAGTTTTAATCTTACCAAACAGCAAGCTTTCAGAACTTGTTACTGCTGATAGCTGGCTTATATTTTTACGCCTTGGAATCACAAATCAAGTTAAAGATTGGGTTTCTTCTCATCCCAACTTTTCAAAAACTGAATCATATGGTGTTTTTGAAGTTTTTGTTAAAGGACTTAGTGTAACTAATGACTGCGCTGAAAGAAACATTGGCTTAATAAACGACTTTTTTAAATATTCTCAAAAGGAAGAACAGCGCCAAAATATACTATTGATAGCAAGAGAGGAGAGAAAAAAAGTAGCAAAGAATGTAACTCAAAAAGAACTTATAAATATTTAAAGCTCTCTATATGATAATATTAATATATATTAGTGGACAAAATAATCACACTGTTATTTATTTTATTTTGATATTTTGAAAAGCTAAAAAATAGAGATTTTGGAATTTTACAGTAAGCACTTAAAATGATCTGAGAGTAATTTCTTAGCATGTATTTGTCTTCTGCCTTAGTATAGACAAGGAATTTTGGGTGTACAAGAGGAGTTTTAAAAAAAAGTGTTTTTTTGTATAATTTTGGGACACCCTACTGCACACCTCTCAACTTTGAGATATTTACAGGTAGAGGTCCATTCTACCCTTCAAGCTTTGCACAGTGTGCCCAGAATGTGGTTTTTAGGAAAAAATTCATAAATCCGTTATTTATTAATGAAATCTTGTGAAAACTTTAGTATGTTACTTTTCTAGGCTAAAGAATCTGATTCTGAAGTTAAATGTTTTGTGTGTGCACTCTGACCTAGAGAATGGGGCACCGGTGGGGGAGGGGGAGGGGGAGGGGCGCCGAGAGTCATGCTCTTACTTTTTTAAAAATTTTCAAATAAGCTGTAAAATATAAATTAAAAAATAAAACTTTTTTCAAAAAATTTGTCTTCCACCGCCCCCCGCCCCATAAAACAAATAGCCCCTCGATCCCCGTGACCAGCAAGCTAATAGCTGGCTAGGTTGCTTGGAAAAGGATATATCCAATTCATAATGAAATATGTTTGACTATTATTAATTTCAAGAAATTTATAATAAAATGTATTTGAGTTCATAATAATTTAATAACACAAATATACACAGATATTAGTCTTATTTATTTTATATGGCCACAGAAAACATTCTTGAATTATCATTTTTTCTTCAGTAAATACGTTGTTCACGTCTACTTTACACCCTCTTGTGGTATGTCCAAATTTTCAACATGTTCCACATTGCAAAAGTCTTTTTTTACCGGCAATAATTGGATGTGTCCTTATCATCAGTCTGCAGTAAATGTCATGTGTATTAATTTGCAAAGACATCTGTCTGGCTTTACAACTTGTTTCTGATTTATAAGCCTTAATGTATTTATTCCAACTTTCGCTTGACTGCTCGGAGTACTTGGCAATGGGTGATCCACCTGTAATCATAAAAGGTTTCCAGGCATGTGCACACATTTGATGCACGCTGGGGCTAAGCATAGCCCATAGAAAAGTCTGTTTACGGAATATCATCAATCCATAACCAACTTCTTTAACTTTATCAAGATCAACTTTTTTGCTAACATGAACATGCTGATTAATGCTAAGGAGTATATTGAACTTAGATAACAAAGTCGAGAAGCTATCTTGGTCTTCTGTTTTAAGAATTATGGAACAGATTGACTTTTTTTCTTTTGTACTAAAAAAACGATCTGCTATTGGTCCATTGTTAGTGTTACCACCACTAGAAGTAGAAGAATCAAGAAGCATTCCTGTTTTTCCACGTACGTTTTGAATAACTTTTTTTTTGCTGTTTTTAGAGCAGTTTTAACCATTATGTCCTGCTCAGACCATGTATAGGTTTGTTGGCCCACAATGTGATATAAGATTTTCAGACAGTGGTCAAGTGCACGTAGCTTTTGATGTAGAATGGCAAAAAATTTTACATCTGATTCAACTATAGGTTCATGGCATTGTCTATGTCTTTCAGTACCTTTGTACGAGATTTTGCCATTTTCTAGTCTTCTCCAAGTACTAAGCACATAATTGTAGTTTTTATCTATGGTGAACCCATGTAGTATACATACCAGATCATTGGCATCACTTCTGGAACATTTGCAGTAGTGACAAAAAGCTCCAGAATCACCCACCAATAAACCTACCATTTTGCCATCAACCATACTAATCTTTGTTTTTACAAATATTTGTAAACAATTTTTTGAAAGAATAGGCTGAGTTTTATTTGTAGCCAGTTGACTCAAAGTTGGTTTAAAATACTCCTTTACACTCTCCCTAGTTTCTTTTGCTTTCACTAGAATAACAGGCCTGGCAAAAGTAATGGAGTTAGGGTTGGATTAGTCCAGATTACTTGGTTTTTTGAATCTTTAATTTCAAGAGGACACCAAAAGGAACAAATATAATTTGTTCCCTTTAAGTCTGCATCTTGAGGATTGGAAAACTGATGACGATAGCTGTGGTTTCCAGATCCATCAAGTCCAAATTTACCCTCTACATGTATAGAATAATTTTCAGCTCAAAACTCGGATATATCTAGTAGAGACTCAACGGTGTCTTTGATAACATTGTTCACAGGGGATGAAGCCTGCTTGTCGTCACTGCCTAATTCTTTTGGTAGCAAAGTATGTTTAAAGGTATCTACATCATTCTTTGTTGGCAACATTAGTTTTGGGAGAAGCTCAAGTCTCAGTTCCTAGGGAAATATATAAAATTTAAACGTAAAATTATAAAAACAATTAACTACAACGGTATTTGATTGCATACTTTACTATGTTTTATAAAAAGTAAAAATATAGCTACTGGGTGTCCCAAATAGCATGATGCTTAAGAAATTCAAATAAATGTCAACAGCTAAACCTTTACCTTAGTCTTTTTGATATCCGTCCTCTTTTAGCTTGTGGAGCTGCATCTTCTTCTAAATCACCCCTGGATGATGACGACGCTGCAACAGGTAGATTTCCAGGCATTATTATCCCAACTTCGTTTCTCCAAATTTCCAATTCGGCCACAAGTTTATTTTGTTTCAACTTTGAATATTTTTTTACATGTCTTTCAAATTGCTTTAGAATTTTCTTGATGTTATCTTTTTCATCTTCTAAAGTTAGATTATGTCTCACTTAGATTGTTTTTAAAATTAGCTTTGATTTTTCTAATGAACTTAATTTGATGTTCAAGGTTAGTAATATTTCTTCTAATTCTCCTTTTTTAATCAATAACATTTTATCGCACGTAATCAACAGGTATTCCTGAAAGTTGATTTTCATTATTACGCAACCTCGAATATAAAACTCGTAAGAACAAATAAAATTCAAATTTAAATTACTCAATTTCCGGGGATAACCGGACTGTGTAATTTTTACACATAAAAATAGAAAGTCTACATTGTATGAAACATTTGAGTTTATTTGCGGCCTCCTGCGGCCTTTTTTTTCCTGTTACTTTGTTTTTAATAAAATTAATATATTTTCATATATTTTAGAATTTTTTTAGGTATAAACAAAACTGCACAAAACAAATGTTTAAACTTCAATTTTTATTTTTATTGAAGTAATTCGCAAATTAAATATAATTATTTACGGACCAGGATAGAAATTTTTTTTTAAATTCATGCAGTCGATTATGATGTATAGCGTTTCAAAGTTATTGATAAAAAACAGCATTGGTACAGTTTTAAAACAAATATTTTGTGTCAACTTTTTCTTCAACTTCAAACAACTATAAAAACAAAATGGTTTGATGAATTTATAAATTTTTTTTTGCACTGACCTACATTTGTCCTAAACAATATAAATTTACTATTTAAAGTGAAAAAATAAATGGTCAGAAAAATGAATTTTTTCATGTCCTGGGCACACTGTGCTTTGGTGACGCTCTGGAAAATGAGATTGTGTTCAGCGATCGATCTCAGGTCATTATCTCAATTGAAACTGGTGTTACTGTTAATTATAGTCTGAATAACATCGCTCTTGAGTTTGAGACTGTCTCCTCCGCCGCTCTATTTGCTGAAACTGCTCTCGCTGCTCAAGGTCGGTTTACTCAGGCTTTCGAAAAAATAATTCGTCACAGGAAGGTTAATCTATCCGGTTCCCTAACCACCAGGTTGTTTGATACTAATACTTTTTGCGAAAGTTTGAAATATGTTGTTATCGCCTGCCCAAGCTCTGTTACTATCGCACGCCAGCCAGAAAAGACTCAGCTAAGTCTTAACACTGTGAGAGTAAACATAGCTATAGAGGGGAGGAACAACTTGCTATACTCAAACAGTTTAAACCAATCCAGAATATATGAAGAAACTATCCAATGGCTTTCTTGGACGAATTGCGTTGTCTTCCCCGAGACGAACATTGTTTCCAATAAGCCGAACATCCAAACCATATCCCCTTACGGTTGGTGTGCAGGTACACGTCATTTCCTCGCTATCGATTTCCGTAGCACAAGTGATCAGCACCTGCATGGTTCAGGCTTAAAACTGGGAAACAACTAATGTGGAATTGCTATAAATATAACTCGTACAGTATCTTATAATAAATAAATCCACTAATCATAGAACATAAGCCTTACCAAGTCTCAGGTCTGAGTCCATGGACATTGAGATTACCTGAGATTACTAAATAAGACTATTCACTTGCTCAATGCTCTGCTAAATAATGCCCTTTCTGGCTTTGTTTTACTCTATTAAGTAGCTCTCACCTAAGTTAGTAACACACTTTCTAAGAAATCTACTATCTGATATAAGCGCTTTTTTTTTTATTTTTAAGGCTTCTAGATTTTTTGTGCTGAAAGTCCTTTTCATTATAATACCAAAAAATTCATTAATAATACTTTTCTCAACCTTAAATAACGCTACGCTTGTTTCCAACCCACTAAAACTTTCACTGAGCTCAAATGAAGAATTGAGGATTAAGATATGTAAAGAATATAAAACTAAGAACTTCAATAAAAAACAAACAAAGAAAACCCCTTTCCCTCCCCTTTCCCTCCCCTTTCCCTCCCCTTTCCCTCCTCTCTCTCTCCCTCCCCTTTCCCTTCCTACCAATTGAATTTTTATTGGCCGTTGTATAGAATTTGAAATTAATATTGCAGAGCATTCCGGAATATTGCTTTGCTTCTGTTTTTCAGAAATACATATAAAAAATAAACACTTATTTAATTAGTCGAATCTATGCTTTAACATGTTGAACTAAAATAGTAGAATAAACTTAATTTGTTGGTTAAAAGAAATGATATAAATAAGAAAGCTTAAAAAGCGAAGAAGCAAAAGCTGAAGTCTGCATGGTGACTTCTTAGAATTTTCCTACTAACTTTTAGTCAAGAATGTCTGTTACTTTTAAAAGATATAAGAAGAACAAAGTGTATTGGTCCTAGTTTTTTTCCTACAAACATAAATGATAAGAAAGAATTAATTTTACAATTTTTTCATAATATTAATCTTTATGAAAACTTTTAGAATTTTCATAAAGATGAAAATTATGAAAAATTTTAATCCCATATCTACTTTAGCTGTCAAAACAGTTGGTTTGGAAACATTCGATACGAAAATACTAAACCAATTCTTTTTATATATATATTCAGAAGCCATTCCGTGGCTCGATTGCCACGGAATGGCTCTACCTCGTATTTAATATAATCAACTAACTTCAATTGCAATTTTCCTTTAATTAATAATATCCGCTGGATTATGAACAATTTAAATTTTAACAGTAAATAAATGTGCTATTACGAAGGATAATTTAATATATTTAATATAGCGCAGAAAAAGGAGGGAATAAATTTCCGTGATGCTAGGACTGCAGATATTACGATGAAAGGCTAATAATCAGTTATGAGAGAAATAAGAAATAAAAAATCACTAAAGGCTTTCTTTCTAAAAATTCTTCAATATTAAGTTGAAAAGCCTTTAGCGATTCTTTATTCCATTTATAGAGATAAAGATTTCGACATATAAAAAACCTCGTTTTGAAATATTTCCCATATACATAGCTATCAAATATCAAATATCCTATAAAGGTATCAAATAACTAGTATCAGTGGAATGATTTCCAAAAAATGCTTTTTTTCCTGCGTTAAGTGAATCAACTCTCACATACACTGCCGCTCATGGAAGTTAGGACAAAAAATATTTTTTCAAAAGAACAATATTAAAATGTAATAACGTTATAAAATTATTAACTTATATTAGTAAAATTCATGTTTATATAAAAATTAATCAAGTTAAATAAAACTTGTATAAAAAAGTTCTAAATTAAGTTTATTTTAATGTAAATACATTAAAATAACATAAATTGTACACGCAAGTAAAAGTCAGTAAAAAAGTAAAAAAATTTTAAATTAATAAACAGAGAACCCAGAAACATATTAAATTCACGTATGAACCTGTATTTTACATTATTGATTCAAATCTTTTAAGTTTGTCATTTAACTAGTATTTCTATTGTTTACTGAGTTTTTATATGCAGATATTTTGTGTATTTTGTGTTAGTGTTTTAAAAATATATAAAAAGGTGTAATTAAATTTATTTTTTTTAGTGTAAATTCAAAATATTGAAAAAAATATGCCTAAAGGTAAGCCAATAAGTGTAGAAAAAAGGGCAGCAATACTCACTTTGCTTCAAGAAGACTATACCGTTAGAAAAATAGCTGAAAAATTAAATCTTAGTAAATCAACAGTTAGCTATACAATTTGTCGATATCGAGAATCTGGAAGTTTGGAAGACAGAAATCGTCCAGGTCCTTCTCGCATAACAACAAAAACTGATGACTGTCGTATAAAAGTCATCAGTAAACGTAATCGAATGTTAACTGCTCCACAAATAACAGCTATTTTCAACTGTGATCGAGAAAAAAAAGTTTCTGTCAGTACAATCAAACGAAGGTTGCAAAAAGCTAATTTGCATGGTCGTGTTGCTATCCGAAAACCATATCTACGAAAAGGTAATCGACAGAAGAGATTCCGTTGGGCACAGTTCCACAAAAATTGGACGATGGATGAATGGAAACAAGTACTCTGGACCGATGAGTCAAAATTTGAAGTTTTCGGAAATAAGCGAAGAGTTTACGTCAGAAGATCTGCTGAAGAAAAAATGCTAACTCAATGTCTGGTTCCAACAGTAAAACATGGTGAAGGCTCTGTGATAGTTTGGGGTTGTTTCTCTCTGGGTGGAGTGGGAGATTTGCGTAAAATCGATGGTATAATGAGAAAAGAACATTATAGAGATATCCTGGAAACAAGTGCGATCCCTTCGGGACTTCGATTAATCGGAGATAATTTTATTCTGATGCATGATAATGACCCTAAACATACTGCATTGTTATGTAGAAATTATTTAGAATCAAAAAAAGCTGAAAATGTATTACGTGTAATGACCTGGCCTCCCCAAAGCCCAGACCTCAACCCCATTGAGTTACTTTGGGATGAACTGGATAGAAAAATTAGAACTGTATGTCCAACATCAAAATCTCATTTATGGAACATTATAGAACAGGAATGGATTAATATTCAGAAAGAAACAATTAGAAAATTAATTGAAAGAATGCCGAGAATAGTTAAAGCAGTTATTAAATCAAAGGGTGGTTTTTTTGACGAAAAGAAAATTTAATTATTATAATGGTTTTTGTAAATTTTTATTACATAAAACTGACTAATAATATATTTTATATTGAAAATGTATAAAAAATATAACTTTTATTAATATAAATCAAAAATTCTATAACGTAATTACATGCTAATATTGCTTTTTTGAAAAAATCTCCATTGTCCTAACTTCCGTGAGCGGCAGTGTATATGTTTATCTCTTGCGTCTATCGCCGTGTTCATCAATGTTTGTCGATCAATAAATAAGTGTGACTTTTCAGCGCTTTATTTTGATAAAGCGAAAAAAAATGTGGAGTTTTTTTGCAAATTTTTTTGTATTTTTTTTTTTTTTTATTATGGGCTATTCTCTTGTAAAAATGTTGCAATAAATATAAAAAAAAAAAAAGATTAATCTAGACTAATCATACTTCCTAAGTCGGCGCGACTTTCTAATAACGTGCGCACATGTCTGACTTGACGTAGTGTAATTCGGACGTGGTTCATGCTTCACTGTGTATGATGTATTGCGGAAGCACCTCTTGGTATGAAGTAAAGTGAGCGAAAAACTACACCGGTATAAGAGTTTTGGTTCGGTTTAAAAGCTTCATTTAACACTGATTTTAAAAAAGAACATTGTTTGCAACTTCATTCATTTTTTCAGAAAAACAGACAGCTGTGTCTGAAATTGTGTTTAATATTTACATTTTAAACAAGCTTGAAAGTTCAATGAGCTCGCTGACGCAGACTGTGAAAATACTGCAAATAAAGTTGCATTGCACATCTCATATATAAACCTGTTGATTAAATTGAATTAGGATTTAGGATTTTTGAATTTTTTGGATTGATACTTTTTAGGGTTATATTAATGTATTGATGTATTAAAGATCAAAACTTCAAGGCATGAATGCTGAAATATGTTTTTTTTGTTAATAAATATTCTACAACGCCTAAGGTTAAGTTAAAGTTAACAGACTAATGGTAATACCACAAAAAATCAGAATATGCTGAAAATCTTATTTTCTTTCAGCGAAAGTGTTTTTGGAAGGCCAAATTGTTTGATTTTCAAGAATAAAAACAACTATGTTTTTTTTTTTTTCTAGTTGAGAAGTTATTCAAATGATTTATTGTTTACTTCACTCCTTAGTAGCGATAAAAAGTCGATTTTATGATGTGCGGTGATAAATAATCAATGTTCTAATGTGCTTTGATATCCGGTCATTAGAAATATTTGCTCTACTTCAAAAGAAGTTTTCGGCTTATCTCTGGGTTATATATTATAAAACCTTTGAAACCGGATATATGTTGGCCTGATGTCACTGGTTAAAACAATATTTAGAGACATAAACACGATCAATTATGTTCTTATTCCACTATTGTAACTCATCAAAAGAAGCGGGGAAGCCAAGCGCCAAAAGTTTCATCTCCATCATGATATCTAAATGAACTGAATTACAGCCCAAATGAAATTTACTTGTTTGAAAAATCTGAAAATCTATATGCTAACAAGTACTTTAACATTATTACTAAATATTTTCTTTATTTAGTAAAAATTAATAAAAAGATTATTATTAAGGTCTCTCAAAAATCATCGGTAGTTTGAATGAGATTGCATTGCAGAGGTTCCTTTTCCAAATACTCGCTCCAGCTTACATGGATTTTGTTCGTGATCCTTATGGCAGCTTCAATTGTCCGCCAAAGTCAAAATAATTATTCAATGCATGTTCCTCAATTGCTGCGAGGTAAGTTAAAATTAAGTTTTTTTTTTCTCTGTTAATTAAAACTGCTTCATCTAAAGATTTATTTTTCCACCACTGAAAGATCCACATCCGTAAAGCCAGAAAAAAATGCAAATATTTGCGAATATAAACCGTTAAGCGTATAAAAGCGTAACGATATGCCAAAATAAAACACGAAATTCTTTTTTATCTTAATATATCTTTTTAAGAAATAAAATTTTTATAATAAATAGTATGGTGGGTTTTGGTTCCTGCCTTTAAATATCACTTTACATAAATAGCTTTAAAATGTAGTTACACATGAGTTTTTCTATTATAACGCGGGAAAAACTGAAGTTCTATTTTATTGCCGAAAACCTGTACTTGTAAAAGATCATGCAAATATTTTAATTTTATTGTGTTTAAAACGTACGTTGCCAACTCTCTATTTTAAAATTCTCTGGTGGGGCTCTTGTACAAAAAGATAAAACAAACGTGAGTTAAGCAGCAGAAAATTTACGTTGAAGAGAAAAAAAAAAGATAACCGTTTAAATTATTCACTAGCTATCCTATATACACTTAACCGCAAAATTAACGCACCACTTATAAATTCCGACTTATTTTGAAAAATATTGTGTTTTTCCCGGATTTATCAATTACAAAGATGATAATAATATTTATTGGTATAGATTCCGTTTCCCTTATTTCATTTCGAAATTACAGCAGCTTTTCATAAGTACCATGTTTTGTTGTAATTAAACTTTACTTCTAACAGAAGAAAATTGGCAGTCAGAAAATTGCTCAAATGGCAGTTATCTTTTCTTCTGTTAAAACATTGTTTTAACAGAAGAAAAGAGACTGCCATTTGAGCAACACATTTGTTCGCAATGCAGCGTTCTAGACGAAGTTTAAGTTGTAATGAATGTGTTGCAATTGTTTCTTTGTCCAATGAAGGATTAACAAATCGCCATTTTGGTAGAAGAATAGGAGTGTCTCATACAGGGTTTTTCATTAGGGTTCAAAAAACGTTTGTAGAAAACAATAATCACGCTAGAAGACTCGGCCTAGACAGACCACAAAATACTGATGTCGTGGAGGACCAATTTTTAACGCTTCAAACACTGAGAGAACGGTTCACTACTGCCCAAAGTCTCTAAATACAACTTGCTGTGGTTCATGGAACTGCTGTTAGTCAAGATACCATAAGATGAAGATTTCGTGCTTTAAATTTACGACCTCGGGCAGCAGCCACTGGTCCCGGATTGTCAGTAGACTACCAAAGATACAGACTATTTTTTACAAAGAGGCATATGAATTGGGAAATGCATGATTGGGGACAGGTCTTGCTTACAGATGAGTTAAGGTTTTGTCTTGTTTTGCCCTAATCGCCGATGGGACATAATGGGACGCCGTGTTAGAAGCCAACATCCACCACCTAAGAGCCTAGACGAGCTGCGACAGTCTTATCCGCGTGTCAAAAGATATACCTGAAGAAACGATTAAATTTCTTATTGAAAGTATGCCACGATGCGGTCAGGCTGTAATAACATCAGGAGGTGGTAACACTAGTTATTCATGTAAAAATGCTTCAATTTAAGTTGTATTAGTGTGCATAACGATACCAATCATTTTGCTTCATTTTGTTAAACGAACCAAATTTTTGGTTTTAGTTTTTTTTTTCACCATCCTCAAAGTCAATTTTATTATTATCATCGAAATAATTGTGTTCATGTGTTCTATTCTTAACATGTTTTTCAAAGTATATGATAATATTGATGATAATTAAAATAAATTGAAATGTATAAGTGGTACGTTAATTTTGCGGTTAAGTATATTTTCACACAAAAATTTATACATGATAATGCAAGTAGAAAAAATTTTTTTCTTACCCTTATTAACAATAGAAATGCCTTAACCCTTACAAACATTAGAAATAACTTTGAATTTGAGTATCTTGCTTTCAGACTTACAGCTAATCTTCTAAATATTGACTGGAACCAACTTTGTTTTCAACTTTACTTAAATACTTTGTGCTAAAAACTGAATATACAAGAAAATACCTTTTCACAAAACTCTGTTAATATGAGAACAGAATTTCCGTGAAAACTAATGGCCACCAAATCAACCAAGTTTTTATGGTGAAGAGTCCTGGTAAATAAAAGCCAATTAAAATATGAAAAAAAAAACATTGAGTACTTAAGACAAAAAGTTTATTCTTTTCAAGCACAAACAAAGAATCTTACGTCATCACAGATGCCTCAGCAAGAAATGATTGAGCAGCTTTAGAATCATCTCGTAACATTTTTATCGCTACAGTTTTTTTATGCCATAAACCTTTATAAACATCACCAAATTCGCCAGAACCTATTAATTCTTTTTTCTCTATTTCCTCAAATGGTACTGCCCAGCCCTCTACATTAAAATGGTGGAAAAAAAGTTTTGTATAAAGTTTGTATAAAGTTCCCGAAGCTTTATTTATTTCTTTATTTTTTTAATAGCTAAATTATTGCATTTTACATTATTTACATTTTTACAATTAACATTTTGAAAAAACGCATGCACAATCCGAAATAAACTGCCCCTCATAGCCACACGGCGTTTTCGTCATGTTAACAAATTATATTATTAAAAGTATATCATAAATCTGGTTAGATCTCGTTTAAATGACCCTGACTGGTTAACCGAGCCATTTTCATTCATTTAAACAGCCCCTAAGTTCAAATAGAACTAGTAGTAAAAAACATGAAAATTATTTCTTTGTAATATAATTACTTTGTAATATTTTTTATTTATCACTTATCATTATTTGTTAACAAAAAAAATCATAATATGGAAAAGGTATCTATTTTAAAGCTGTTTTGCAAAAATGCATTTTTTTTGTTCAAATAGCATTATTTGTAATATTAATATCTCTGAAGTTTGTCGGAATATCGTCGTGAATTTTTTCGGAATATCGTCGTGAATTTCAACAACATATTGGTACTCTTACCTCTATCCTGTACCTTTGGTACCTTTTCTCCCAGCAGGTCACAATCACATAGAACACTTACTTAAAAACTCATGGGTCAACTATTGCTCACATCATGGCAATCCGTTATCAAGTTTCACTAAAACTTTAAAAAACACAGTGAAGTTTCCTTAATGATAGTAGTTTGAAACGAGTTCAGTCAAATGGAGGCTGACCATCAACGATTTTTTTATTCTAACTCTAAAATTTGATACCTTGGATTCCCAATAATTTTCAAGACTGACGTCATTTCTCTCAAAATAAATGGAAAACCATGGGTAACTACTATTTCGCGCTATGAGGATATCAACGCTACATTTTTAGGAATTGTTGATGTGTATCTTCCCTCGAACCTCTATAGTTTCTCTGCTGGTATAGAAACGTTAAAATCAATTTCGACTGATTTGTATCAACTAAAAGTTTTTTAGTTAATGGTTTTATGATGTTTTATGATGTTTATGGTTAGTTAATGGTTTTATGATGTTTTATGATGTTTTATGATGGTTATAAGTCATGTATGCACTCATGCAAATCTCAAATAAGTGTTAATTACAATAAACCGCAAAATTAACGCAGCACCTACATTTCGATTTAATTCTAATTATCTAATTAATTAATATTAATAATTAATTAATATTAATAATTAATGCATATAATGTTTTTGCCACATAAAATAATGGGCTATATATAGCACTTATGGGTGCTTTACCATAAGTGCTATATATAGCCCATTTATGAAGATTGATAAAAATAATTTAGCTATTTTTAACCGATCAAAACTGTATAAATAGAGTAAAAATTTATTAAGAAAATGTTGATTAAAAAGTAACAAAAGCGGTGTTGATCTTCAAAAAATAATATAATACGCAATCGGTATTAATCTTGATCACCTTCGGATCAAAGTTGGTAGCAGAGGGTAGTTTCTTCACAACGGAAGAATGGTAAAAAGAAGAAATCAGAAATTAACAAATCAAATGGAAGATCAACTAACCGTCCAAAATGAAGTGTCAGCATTAAACAGGAAGAAAACGATTTTTAACTCTTCGTTTACGCAAATTAAACATCAAATTATTCAGCTTCTTGGAGACGACGATCCGACATGTAAAAACGAGTTACGCGATTTAACTCATCAATTAACAAAGACACAAAACGAAGTTCTCGAGGTGATGGTTGATTTATCAAACAAATACGAGTTTCTGGAGTCAAAAGAAAATTTAGAAAAACTCAATCAAGAAATTGAAAGAATAAATGGCGAATTCACGGAAGCGATGGAACATGTAAATAGATGGATATTGTGCAACGGAAGTGAAAGATCTAATTTTGACCAAAGGATGGATCGAGAACCTATGCGGACAACGGAAAAGCAGCAACGTGATCAATGGTCGAGTATTCGAAAATTAAAGGACGAAGAAAAAGATAATAGCGAATATGAATCAATCAAATCGACTCATAGCCGTTTGCGTAAAACAAATAATTTAGATGAAAAGACTGCAAAAATTGGACAGGATTTATGGAAACAACTAAAACGCGTTTCTATACCAATATTTAATGGCGATAAAAAGAGCTACGAAAATTGGAAAGCTTCATTCAACGCATGTATCGATCCAAGCTCCAGCGACAGCTGAATATAAATTACTTCAGTTACGTCAATATTTATGTGGCGACGCATTAAAAGCAATTGAAGGACTTGGGCATTCATCGTTTGCCTATGAAGCTGCAAAAGAAAGGCTTGAAAGAAAATATGGCGGAACGAGGAGAAAGGTCCTCATGTATTTGGATGAATTGAACAACTTCAAACCTATGATGGAAAACCAACCAAGAGATTTGGAAAAATTCGCCGACTTGTTGGATGTGGCAGTAATAAACTTAAAAGAAGCTAATAGAACTGAAGAACTTGGTAACGGAACATTATACCACCAACTGCAAAAAAAGGTTCCAGAGATGATGTTGATAAGATATAAACGTTGGGTGCATGAATACAGATTAAACGAAAATGTTGAAACTCTAAAAAAGTTTATTGTTGAAGAAGCGGATTTTCAAATGGCAGCAACAGAGACTCTTCATGGCTTAAAAAAAGGCACTGGTAGCAAACCGTCTGAAGGAAATTCATACTTTACAGACAATGAAAGAAAAAAGAAAACAAATTGGATAAAAAAATGTGCTGCTTGCAAAAACGATCATAAAATATGGGAGTGTCCAACATTTAAAAATCAAGTTGTAGAAGAAAGATGGGAAACAGCCAAGAAATGTAAACTCTGCTTCAGGTGCTTAAACTCTAATCATTTGTCAAAGGAATGCAGGAATACAAGAATGTGTGGGATTGACGGCTGTACAGATACTCACAATCGCTTGCTTCACAAAAAAAAACGTCAAAATGAGAGAATTTCTGAAGAACCCAAGAACATGGTAATTGAAAACTCTCATATATCAAACATCCAACTACATTCAAAACACGTCATGAACTGTATATCGCTTCGAACGGTGCCGGTTATTCTTCGTAATGGAAATAAAAGAGTTGTAGTTAACGCATTGCTTGACGATGGAAGTACAAAAACGTATCTGAATTCTGATGTGGCGGCTGAGTTGTCACTGCAGGGTAAAACAGAAAAAGTAACTGTAAACATGATAAATGGAAAAGTTGATTCATTCGAAACCATGCCGGTGGAATTCCAGCTGGAATCATTGAATGGAAAAACAATTATAACAGTGGAAGCCTTTACAGTAAATAATGTAACTGGAAACTTAAAAGCAGTTAATTGGAGAAAAATGTCAAATAATTGGAGACATCTGAGAAACATCGAGTTCCCAAATATTGGACCCAAACCAAAAATTGACATTCTAATTGGTGTAGACTATTCTGAGTTGCATCGTGCAATTAAGGAAGTAAGAGGAGAATTTAATGAACCAGTGGCCCGGCTAACACCGCTTGGATGGACATGCATTGGCGGCACTGGAGGATCCCTTCAAACACACTTTACGAAAATGATACCAACGGCAAAGGAAATAGAAGATGCGAATGACACCATTAAAAAGTTATGGACAATTGAAGGTGAAGAAGAGATGCAATTAAAAAAAATGATAACAAGCCCAGAAGACACTACCGCCCTTAATATAGTTACAAGTTCGCTGAAAATAGAAAACGGAAGATATGAGCTAAAATTACCATGGAAAGAAAATAGACAGCTGGATGATAATTATATAATGGCGTTAAACAGACTACAAAACACGGAAAAACGTCTAATGAAAAACCAAAGTCTCGGAGATGAGTATAAAAAAATTATTAAACAGTATCTAGAAAAGGGATACTTGGAGAAAATTGATAAAAAGAATCTAGGAGATGGTTGGTACTTACCACATTTCCCAATTCTCCGTCCCGAAAAATCAACCACAAAAGTCAGAATAGTGTTCGATGGATCTGCAAAATACAATGGTAAATCCATTAACGACTTTATCTACCAAGGACCAAAACTTCAACAAGATCTTGTAACAGTTTTACTTCGATTTCGAAAATATCCAGTCGCTTTAGCTTGCGATATAGCAGAAATGTATTTAAGAATCGGAATACATAAAGATGATCGAAGGTACCAACGAATTCTATGGAGAAATTTGGATCCAACTGCTGAGCCTGATGTGTTTCAGTTTAATCGACTGGTTTTTGGGATCAACTCAGCGCCTTTCATGGCTCAATTTGTAACACAAGAACACGCAAAAAAGTATGCACAAACATTTCCTTTAGCTTCTGAAGCTGTTCTTGAAGCAACTTACATGGACGATACAATAATTTCTGTAGTTGATGAAAAAGAAGGAATTCAATTGTACAAAGAACTCACGCTACTATGGAGTTCAGCCGGAATGTTTGCACGAAAATGGCTTTCAAACTCGGTCAAAGTTCTTAAAATAACACCCGAAAATGATCGTGCAGAACATATAAACTTAGATTCTGGAGAATTACCTGCCATGAAAACGCTTGGAGTTGTCTGGGAAGCAAAACCTGATTTATTTACTTTTCATTCCGTCGCTACCGAAGAAAATGCGGTATATACAAAAAGATTTTTGTTAAAAAAAATGGCAACTTTGTTCGATCCATTGGGTTTTTAATCACCATACATCATTCGAATAAAAATAATTATGCAAGAGTCGTGGATTGACGGAATTGAGTGGGATGATCGAATTCCGGATAGGATTTTGAAAAATGTTGATCAATGGTTTCAAGAACTAAAAGATCTTTCTATGATAAACATTCCTAGATGTTTACAAACAACTTCGACAGTTGTAAACCGATCCATACACGTTTTTACGGATGCGTCTTGTAAAGCATACGGTGCTGTTGCTTATCAACAATGTTTGTATGACACAGGAGAAGTGACCTGTGTAGTCATAATGTCAAAGGCCCGAGTAAGTCCATTGCAGTCTATCAGTATACCAAGACTGGAGTTACTTGGAGCTGTTCTCGGTTTACGACTTGCAGAGAAGATTGTTAAGGCCTTGAAGCTTGAAATTAAAGACGTAACTATATGGTGTGATAGTCTTAACGTTTTATGGTGGATAAGGAATCACAGTCGAAAGTTGAAACCATTTGTTGCTAATCGTGTCGGACTCATTCAATCAAAGACTGAACTAAAACAATGGAGGTACATACCTACAAAAACTAATATAGCCGACTTATTATCTTGAGGAACATCGGTGAATGAGTTAAAAAACAATAATGTATGGTGGCATGGACCAAGTTTTCTGAATTCTTTAGAGGAAAAATGGCCTCAGAATCACGTTGAAATCACACATGAAGCTTCAATTGAAGTAAAAAAAAACGCTGTGTTGATAAATTTCGCATTATCTTCCGAAGTAGTAAATCAATTGCTTGATATAAATCAATTCTCATGTTGGAAAAGACTTGTCAGAGTTAACGGATGGATGTATCGATTTATAAAGAACTGTCGATGTAAAATTGATTTGCGTATGATAGGTGATATAACAGCTGATGAATATCATGAAAGCGAAAAGGAAATTATTGTTAAAGCTCAACAGGAAAGCTTCAAAGAAGAATATAACAACCTTAAAAAAGGAAAAACAATATCAGTATCAAGCAAAATTATATCTTTAAATCCACAAATTGATGAAGATGGCTTATTACGCTCTTGTAGTCGATTACAAAATGCTTACTACTTGCCTTACGATGTTAAGCATCCAATCATTTTGCCGAGAGGTCATGCGGTTACAAAATTGAGTGTTAAACATTACCATGAAGAAGGAAATCATGTAATGGGAACAAATCAGTTACTCACAAATTATCAGAACGATATTGGATTGTACGAGGACGAGAAGAAATTCGCGATGCAGAAGCAAAATGCAACAAATGTAGAAGAAGAAAATGTAAACCTGCTCAATAACTTATGGCTCCTCTGCCAGCAATTCGCTTAAAGAAACCACTACGTGCGTTTGCTCGAATTGGCATTGATTTTGCTGGGCCATTTCTAACGATGCAAGGTAGAGGGAGGACACGACAAAAAAAATACTTATGCTTGTTTACCTGTTTACTATCTCGAGCAGTACACCTCGAGATAGCTTATAATTTAAATACAAATTCATTCCTCAATGCCTTTTTTCGAATGGTGAATAGAAGAGGATTACCACTGAAAGTTTTGACGGCCAATGGAACAAATTTTGTCGGTGGATCTCGTGAACTAAAAGAACTTGTCAATAGCTTAGATAAGAATAAAATTACCAACTCTACAGCTGATAAAGGAATCAAGTGGTACTTTAACGCTCCACTAGGACCTCATCTTGGTGGTGTGTTCGAAATAATGATCAAGGCTGCAAAACGTGCAGTATCTGGAATACTTGAAAAGGCCGATATTACTGATGAAGAACTGAGAGTTCTTCATCAGTAATATCGGCCTGAGAGTTTATTGAACTCCCGCCCATTAACGTATCAGAGTGCTGATATAAAAGATGATGTTCCATTGACTCCTAATCATTTTTTAACTGGACAAGTGGGAGGATAATTCGCTCCCGACTCAAGTCAATCAAAAAATTATCATCCTAAAACACGTTGGCGTCGAGTACAAGAATTATTACGTCACTTTTGGAAAAGATGGTTGCGAGAATGGCTTCCCTCTTTATCAAAGCGGTATAAATGGAATCAAGAAAGCCGAAGAATGAAAATAGATGATATTGTATTAGTCATTTCTCCGGATACAGCCAGAGGACATTGGCCGCTCGGTAGAATTACAGAAGTATTTGAAGGAAAAGATGGACGTGTAAGAGTTGTAAAAGTTAAAATTGGCGAAAAAGAATTTATACGACCAATTACAAGATTGTGTCTTCTTGAGTTCGATAATTGAAAAGGTTTGATAGACTGGAGTGTATCAAAGAGGGGGAGAATGATCGGAAGAAATTTACGTTAACGCTATTTTTGTAACTTAGCTTATTATGGGACATTCCGATCTTAATCATGCGTGGTTGTGGTATTTGGGTGCTTTACCATAAGTGCTATATATAGCCCATTTATGAAGATTGATAAAAATAATTTAGCTATTTTTAACCGATCAAAACTGTATAAATAGAGTAAAAATTTATTAAGAACATGTTGATTAAAAAGTAACAAAAGCGGTGTTGATCTTTAAAAAATAATATAATACGCAATCGGTATTAATCTTGATCACCTTCGGATCATCACCTTTGAAACCGCCATCCTAAAATTAGTAAATAGTGCCAAAATGGCCATATTTACTAATTTTAGGATGACGGTTATATATTTTTTTCATAGCGAGTTGTTAGTTTTGTCCAGTATAAGTGAATTCTGGTAAACAGTTGAACTATCCTCCAAATCGCCTTAGCCGTTTTTAACAACTTAACATAAAAAATGGCTCCCTATCCCTATCCCTACCTCTATTTCTATCCCTATCCCTATCCCTATCCCTATCCCTATTCCTAACCCTTACCTTAACCCTAACTGCCTATCTAACCATCTTTATTGTGACATATAAATCGCACTGTTATAATAAAATAATTGAGCATGCGTGTACAATATTGCGCTCTGAGAAGCTTATGGCAATCTAGAGCGCATTGCACTCTACAAGACACTTCGTTTTTTTTTTTTATTTTAATAAAGGAAGTTGTGTAATAGTAACTGTTATTTTATTTTTAAGAAAATCATGCTTTCCCATTTTTAATCGAGGACACTATATATATATATATATATATACAGTGTCCTCGATTAAAAATGGGAAAGCATGATTTTTTTATGTATACATAATAAAGCTGTAAAAAGCTATTTAAGGTTAAAATTCAATCTTTTAATTATTAAGTTTTATTTCTTTAAAAATGTTTAACAATAACTTTTCTTTTTTTAAATATTACAATTTTTTAAATGACTTTAGCAAACAGAAATGAGTTTGCGAACAAAAACGTACAAAAAATTCTTCATCTATTTGAATAATGAGTAAAGTTTCTTGTTGTATTTCACTTTATTCTGTGTTAACAGCTTGCTTATGAGCATAGTTTTCGTGAATGTACTCTGTTAATGGTTTGTGAATAACTTCACCACCAATATAAGAAAGAATTGGAGCTGGTAAATTTCTAAAATTTCTTTTATACTCTTTAAATTAACTTGTATTTTAACCAATTCTCCATCACTATTGATATTATGTTCAAAAAAGTGATATAAAATAATCATGTTATGTTTGGCTAGAACTTTTTCAAGTTTTAAATCAATATTTTGTATCAAATCTTTCAGTAATTTCTTGAAAAAACGCACAATCCATAGGGCTACATGCATTTTTTAACATACTTTTAAAAATGACTTCTTATTTGTCTTGAATGTATTTTATACGATGTAGAACTAGGGAATATGCAGGATCTCCAATCAGATGGCATGAAAATTTTATTTTGTTCTTGGTTTGAAATGTTACTGCAAGATTTGAACATCTCAAATTAGTATTTATTAATATATCCACATATATTAGTATATATGCATATCCACATATATTACACATTCAAAAAACTGCCTAAATAATCACAAACTGTCTGAGCCTGTAACGAAAAGTATTGTTTGTAACAAAAGTAAGTATTTTGAAAATGATAAGTTGGACAAACAATGGGAATTTGAGTTCTATTAACACAACGAAAGTCTTGAATTATACTAAACTTTGACTCAAACTCATATTTTTTTCTCATTTGTTTTTTGGTAAACAAAATCTTTGTTCATACTTTACTATAGCAATACAAGCTTCAGAAATTTCTACTGAAGTGGTACAAGCTGCAATTACAAATGTATTTGTCATCATGTTCAGTCTACGATTGTCCTTTATATGGCATTATTTTGCTGCCACTTTTTTTATCTCCAGTTATTGCTCTTATATTTAGTGAGAAAAGAATGTGGAGAAGTATTGAGTTTAAGAAGTGAGAAAAGCTCAAAAAAAAAAAAACCTTATCAAATCGAAAGTTTTTTTTCTAAAATTCTTTAAATACAATTTCTAAAATTTAAAAGTTGCTCCTAAAGTTAAATATTTAAAATCAGCGACTTTTTTTTTTGTCCTTAGTTTTTGCTAATCTCAATCTTCCTAATATTCTACGCCTAGAACTCAAAAAATCAAGAATAACTATTTGATTAAACTTCTTTTTCTTTCTAACACCTAATATAAAGTGTAATACATGAGCTTGAATGTTAATAGCTTGTATATTGATCATTTTTAAAGAAGTGAGAATTTATATAGTTGTATGGGTTTATATTTAGGGTAAGGTTGCTAATATTGTACCGATGCCTATATTGTACTTTTAACATAACTCGTTATTTTTACAACCCACAAGAAATTTTTTAATTTATTTTTTATCTTTGCTGAATGAAATTAAGTAGTCAACTGTTTTTTTTTTGTCATCCAACTGTATTAAGGCCAGAGTAAGCTCTTGTTGGTTTGTTATTGGAGATTTCTTATTTTAGGTTTTTACGGCTAAGCGTATTTCACTAAAGAAATTAAAAGATATGATTTGTTCAGTGTACTTATGTTAAAGCATAATTTATCTAAATTCAAAATAAATACCTAGAATTTAAAATATCTTATTTTTAGTTGTCAAATTTTTTAACTAACTGAATGTCAGATTAGTTGAGTAAATTGTATCTCAAGGCATATCCCTAATTGTTCCGACGCAACCATTCTGACCGCTAAAAATGCGTGTAAAGTTTAACAAATTCCTTTTGAGATTCCAATTGAATCGATGTATACAAAAACGTTCTAAGTCATTAAATAGTTTTTATGACTTAGAACGTTTTTGTATACATCGATTCAATTAGAGAAATATCCATACTTACAAAACGAACTTCACTACTTAAACAAAAAAAGAAAAATTTCAGTATTACTCTTGTATTGACAAGCAGTCCTTAAAAAGATGCACTCTCTAGTTCAGTTTTACCAATATGTCAAGGCTGATGTCATGTTGACTGTGCATGTGTTAATCAAAAACAGACACAATATATCTGAAACTTTTGCCAAAAATAATGTTTTTATGTATTTTATTTTACAATATTTAGTGTGGTTGTTTTTAAAAAAGATATAGTATATATTGTTTTACATTATTTAGTATAACTATCTTTAATATCTACCTTCCTTCACTATTTTAATCTTAGCTTACCCATTTTAAAATATTTCCAACTGCTGATTTGATAAAAACCATTCCTTTTAATCAGTTCTTTAAATCCCTTAAATCTAAAATCATAAAATATTTGCAAAGCTGTAAAGTAATTGAAATCAAGAAAGTGGTACAATATTGGATTACAATGGTACAATTAAGGATCTAGTTTCCTTAATTGTACTCTTAACGCTATTTTTTTAGTTTGATTCTTCGAGACTTAACGCTTTTTAAATTTTTAGCTTTTTAAACATGTTTACAACAAACAGTCCCTAAATTATGAAATCCAATTGAAAATCCAGGTTTCTACTCAGTAGATTGCCTAAATTTTTTAATTTTGTCTTAGGGGGTACAATATTAGCAACCTTACCCTAACAGGTTTTAACTTTATTAGCTGGTCAAGTGATATAAACAAATATTCAATCCAGGTTAGGCGAGCTAAGAATCCATATAAACCCAATAACGAAATTGATCTAGCTGAGGTAAACCAGTCCAGCTAAACAAACGTGCCCAGTCCATGTAAAAAGCCTCTAATAATCTATTTGAACCAGAAACTTTATCTGTGTGATGATGAGTTTCTCCAAAATAACTTATAACGCAACCACCTTCTCATAGTTGCTTCTCATAGTTGCTTCTTCATTATAATTTGAAAGATCATTGATATTTTAAATGATTGAAGTTTTTCGAATGAGAATTATTTCAGGAGTAAATGCGTTTTTTTTTTTTTACTTAAGATAAATTTAAGTTATTTTAGGATGAAATATAAACACATTTTTTCCATGTTGATAATACCAAATCATAACTTGACTTCTATAACTCGAACCTGTGTTTTGAAGTTTGTTTGTTTAAACTTGTACTTTTTGACTTTACTTAGGGCGAATAGACTTCTATATAGAAAATAAGAGCAAGCCATATGAAGAAGTAATTACTTCAAATTTTATTTCTTTTTTTCTTTTCTTTTTTTTCAGAGTAGATTTTCTTTAGTTTTAATACATTTTAACAATAAAATATTTTTCGTTTTTTTTTCGTTGTTGTTGCAGAATTTCTTAGGGTAATATTTTTGTTTCTGAAATAATATTTTCACTTTATAAACTATTTTCTGTTTGTTTTCGTTTGTCTTCGTTTTAACTCTAAAAATTATTGGCGTTGTTTGGAATATATTTTCAAGTTGAATGAATATTTGAAACTTTAAATTCTTCATTTCAGGTTGAATCAAATATATTTCAGACTCAACAACTTCGTAAACAAACTCTTTTTAAATTTTGCATGACAAAACCGAAACTTGCCATCAATGACAACTACAAAATTTATTCAGACGCTGCAAAACTTCTTTATTGCTTCATACCAAAGGTTGCATCTACAACGTGGAAAAGACTTTTTCAAGTTTTTGATGGAAACTTTTCATGTGAAAAGATTTTTGCTCTTGATAAAAACAAGGTAAGTTGTTTATTGATCCTTTTTTAGTTAGATAAAAAATCGAAACGTTATTTTGATTGAAAGATTTCCAAACATTTTCCCCTCTAATAGAGCAATTTTCAGACTGGAGCATGCACGGTGTGCACTACCCGGAAAGTCTAGGCTAATCGGTGTTCACGCTTATAATTAAAACACAAAGTTTTAGATTTTTTATTTTTCTTCAAAAACGCAAAAAGAATTCATTTACGCAAAATGGTAATTAAAAAAATAATCGATTCATAGTTTCGGTTTCCGTGAAGACAATCAATAGTGTTTTTAATGCCTTTTATTTAGGTTCATTCTTTGAAATACCCAATGCTTAAACATCTTAACGCTTCAGATAGACATCTTCGCGAATGGGGGTATTATTCCTTTCTAATAACGCGTCATCCGTTTGAAAGACTGGTGGCGACGTACAGAAACAAGTTTGAAGACCCTTATACTTCGTTTTTCCAACGCCAATATGGGCCAGCCATTCTTCGTTTATTTCGAAAAAACTTAACTACTGACGAATACAACAAAGGAGTTGGAGTCACCTTCCAAGAGTTTATTAATTATATTTTAAAGAAGAGAGTGTTTGATGAACATTGGAACCTAATGACTAACCTATGCTCACCCTGTCATCAAAAGTATGACTATATAGGAAAAATGGAAACCTTAACAGAGGATTCAATTACGATCTTAAAAAATGCTTATTTAAACAAGACATTCCATTTTCCGCACAATGCGAGCGATCGATATTTACTAAAATCCAGCGACATCATGCAAAAGTACTTTTCGAACTTAACAAAGACAGAAATCAAACAGCTTTATGATCTTTATAAAGACGATTTTCTTGCTTTTGGATACAACCTTCCAGTATTCTAAAAAAGTGTCAAATAAATTATATTAAGTTAATACTATCTAAACCACATGAAAAGTTACTACTTTTATTACTACTGTTGTTGCTGTTGTTGTTATTATCATTATAATTGTCATTATTACTATTATTATTATTATTATCACTTATACTATTGTTATTATTATTATTATTATCATTATTATTATTATTATTATTATTATTATTATTATTATTATTATTATTATTATTATTATTATTATTATTATTATTATTATTATTATCATTATTATTATCATTATTATTATTATTATTATTATTATTATTATTATTATTATTATTATTATTATTATTATTATTATTATTATTATTATTATTATTATTATTATTATTATTATTATTATTATTATTATTATTATTATCATTATTATTATCATTATTATTATTATTATTATTGTTATTATTATTGTTATTATTATTAATATTATTGCTATTATTATTATTATCATTACTATTATTATTATTATCATTATTATTACTTCTTTTATTTTTATCATTACTATTGTTATTATTATTATCATTATTACGCTATTATTATTATTACTATTAATATTATTATTTTACAAAAATCAAAAAAGTACTAAAGAAATAAGAAGAATTTAAAAAAAAAAAGCAACTTATTTTTTAAAAACTTCGCGTTTCTTCCACTGGTTGTAATTTCGAAACTAATTGATTTTATACCTGTTTGTTTTTTTTAAAAAAACACAGTTAACGGAATCTAAGAGTTACAAAAAAGAAAAAGTTCAATCTGGTATTACTATTAAAAAAGAAAAGTTGGAGTGAAAACAGAAAAGAAGAATAGTAATAATAAAAAACAAAAAAAAACACAAAACAAAAAAAACAATGAGTCCATCGATCTTTCTTATGACAAAGTGTTCTTGTATTTAACTTGTGATTCTTTCATTCTGTAACAATAAATAATAACAAAGCACATAAACTTACGCGTCTTTAATCTTTATTAAAACTGATTTATCTTAGATATGGTCCAGAAATAGGTTTGCTATACTTTAAAATACTCGGGAAAATTAAGAACTCATATACAAACTGCAAAAAAGTTAAAGAAAACCGTTAAAACAAAGGTCATAACTTGAAAAACTTTTAATTTTAAGTTCTATTTTTGCTTTATACTTTTAAAAAATGTAAAAAAAGTTGTCAATTTTGTCAATGCAAGCTAAAAAAAGATTCAAACTTGAACCTCTTCAAAAACTGTCAAAAGATCGAACGTTCGAATCTGAACATGTTCGAATCGGAAGCCTTACATTCAAATCTTCGTGGAATAAAATTTATGAAAAGGTTGAGTTCGTTAGCAAATTTTTTCATCTGCTCTGGTAATTTTCAAAACATTTACTTATTGTTTAATGCATAAAAAGAATTAAGGATTGATTGTATACATGTAGAAGTATTAAACTAGGTATTTGGTCATAACTAGTGTTTATTATGTTAATTTGTAACACCATAAAAATTTTACAAATTTTTGTTATGAGCAACAAACATTAAGATGTTGCAATTTTTAATCGTATGACTAAGTACAAATAGATGCTTGGATTAGCTTGTGATTCTTATTGCGTATTAGTTAAATATGGACTCCTTTCATGAACCTGTTTTTGTGATTGTGTGACTTAGGACCATTCAATATTTTATGAACTTCCACATCTTAATGTATGAAAAACTGCTTTTAAATAATTGAATAATATTACGGGATTGTATTGCAATTTGAAATATTATACATTTGTTTTTACAGGATTACAATTTCACTTCCAGGGGTCTGCTGTAAAGATAAACTCTCCTTTGCACTCTGGTTTTACCGTATGCAAATATAAGCTTCGTAATATATTTACCGCTTCTTTTAGAAATTACTTGTTAAAGTAATTTCTAAAAGAAGCAGTAAATATATTACGCTTTTTTTAAAGAATATTGTGGGAAAAAAACAATTGCAATAACTCTTAAATTTTTGACTTTTTTGTCATGAAAAAAAAAAAACGAGGCAGGTATTAAGCTCTAACCCAACGGCCTCACGTCCAAAAATATGCTACCAAGTTGGATATGGCCAGGTCAACAGTTTACACCGTTACTGATTGACGTAGGAAAGTTCACTACATCGATGGGAAACCTTACAATAGAAAAGTTCAAACTTTTTCTCTTAAAAGGCTGCCCATAATCGAATTTATTTACGTTAAGTGTAGAGCATAAGTAAGATGAGCTTACAGCTGAAGATTTTGAAGCATAAGATAAGGAACATTGTAAAGCTTGTCGTGGAACCGAATCTTGTTAGAGCATAGAAGAAAAGATTTGAAAAAAATAAATATGCTAAATGAAACAGGCAACATCATGATGATTTTAGAAGAGGATTAATTATAATGGATCTGTGAGCAACGAAGCAAGATGTTGCTAGCTGTGGATGATGGTAATGAAAAAAGAACATTTTATACAATCATTTTTGCTGCAAGCTGATTCTTTTAAGTAATTTCAGCAAGACTTTCACGAAAACCAGTTGTTGTGCAGTTGTGAAGTTTTCCTCTGCAAATTATTAAAAAACGAGAAGAGCGCCATTTTTCGGCTTTCAATGATGGTTTTGGGCTTCCAAATGATGACTTAGCTAATGAATGTTTGGATTTTTGGTTTACCCGCGCTACTTCACATATCACACATTCAAAGTAAACAAAAGACCGAGTTTACTTTACAACAATGATTATTGAAAAATTGTTATGATAAATTTCATTGATTTTCATAAACAGTTTTTCTCAGTGATGTTCTATACCCTCACATATTCAAAAGAAGCGCAAGGTTTTTCAAAATCAACCCCTTTTTTGATTCCTTCTGTAATTTTTTGCTTCAAGTCAGTCAAAACTCTTGATGCTTTGAAACATAAAATGTAAATTCCTTCTCTACTTTCTACTTAAAACAGATAATTCAAATTACCTTTCTACTTTCCTCATGATTCCGTACAGGAGACATTTTTAAAATGAGTAAAAATGCACTTTGCTGCTTTTTAATATTTCATCAGGTTTATCTTGATTTTGAACAGTACTTTAGTAATATGCTAGGGCTCGGAAATTTTTTTATAATTCTTACTTTTATTAAAATGTGTTCAATTTATTTCTGTAAAATGGCTCCTTTATGTATAAGTCAATTCATACTGATCTAGTTGTTTATTGTCAAATTTGAATGAAAAGTTATAAAATTTTCAGCGGAAAATATTGTAAAAATTTTGAACTTAATTTTTTCTGGGATCTCCCTATCCCTGATTTTTGGATTTATGTTTTTGAAGTCAGGAGGATATTCCCTATCACCGTACTAAAGGGTTTTCTCGGATCTGCCAGAAAAAGCTGACTCTAATAATCAGGAACTGTGACCAAAAAGATGTACAAAATACATTTAACTGTCATATAATGTGTGAAATAAGCGTTTTAAGGAGAAAATTATAGAGTTCTACGATGATTGGCCTAAACATGAAAATCACAAATATACGGATGCTGAGAATATGAAAACAGTCCCAAAAAGACTGATAATCGAATTGATAGAAACAATGTAACAAGATAAATGTTAATTCTATGATATTGTCTGGTCTAGCATTAGCAGTTAAAGGTGCACAAAATGACTTCATTTTGTGTTGTAAGGTGGTTGGGGCATAAATACTGATACAAAATTGTAAAAAAACGGAATTTTATTTGTAATACCTGTGGCTTTTTTATACTTTGGACACATGTAAGGGTGTATCTGCTTCGTAAAGTTCGCCCTTAAAAAACCAATTGTTGGTTCTACAAGTTCTGGTTTAAGAGCCAAAGGGTTACAAACTTCACCAACACAGTTCCCTCTTTAGATAGAGTCTAATGCAACCCACTTTCAAAGATTTCATGGCTAAGAAATTGTTCAATAAATGTTTACATAGAAAAGCCCAGAGCGCAAATAAGGCTCTAAATGAATACATATGGTAAAGATGACAAGAAACTGAGTAGGTTGGCAGAAAAAATATACAATCGGGTGTTAATTCACTATTATTTATTAGAATGATGGACGCGAAAGAGTATTGAAGGTTTTAGAACACTTTAGTTTAAAAGGGGAAATTTCATAAGCTGTGGCAATAAATTGAAATGATTCGCACATTTGTCGAATGGAGAAGAGATGCAGAGAAAAACGTAGAAAAGGATTGCGATCCAGAAGAAAAGAATATGATGATAATTTGAAAGAAAAAAAAAATTGTAGATTCGTATCAATCTGGTGGGGAGAAAGTTTTTTTTTATCATTTTATATTTTTTTTTTGCATTATTCCTTGTTTTCAATTTTTAAGGCATTTTCATTGAAATTTAGAAGTTGTGTTTATGTATTTAATTCTTCGGATGACCGACAGATTTTTCATGAAACATTGAATATCTGATGAAAATTCAATTGGAATTTAAATTTGTATAATCATTGAAAAAAAAAAAAAAAAAAAAATTACATTAATTCTTTGCGTAAAATGATTTATGCTAATCCCTATCGGTCATTCGAAACAAAAAATATCATACACTTTTATGCAAATAATTTTTTAAATTAAAACAAGTTCATTTACTGTATTTAACAACTTTAATGAGCTAAAAAGGATTACAATAAAGATTTTCAGAAAATAGCTCTTCCACCCTCAAGGAAGGTAAAAAATGTGCTGCAGGAAAAGCTTTCTTAAAAATTTGAATGATAAAAATCATACACGAAAATCCGTTCAAAATATCGCTAGATAACCTATTTGAAATATCGGCTGCAATTGCTCCTTGATGACATTTAGTTTGACATTACGTAATCAACAGACACCACTTCTAAAAGTGGAAAAAGCTTAATAAATATCCCGGGCGTTTATTTGAAGCAATACAGTTTATTGATACGTTTACCTGAAAATAAAAGCTTGTAGAGAATCTGAAACATATATCATTCACTAAGCGGTCTAAAGCATCTGCATTCAAAATAGCTAAATTAAACATTATTTTAACATTTGTTTCATTTCTTTTAATTCTTTAAAAACATCTGTGTTTTTCATTTTATCTTCACTTCACAGATCAAATGAGAAAAAAAAGTTATTTACTAAAAGTTTCACACGCTAAGTATAACTCAGAAAGTAAAGATTATTTCCTGAATATTTTCCTGAATTTGTTGATCTTTTTATACTTAAACAACTACAAAAACCAGATTTAAGTAACTTATCTTAAAAAACAATTATTTCAAGCAAGTTTATATCGATTCGATTAGTTTTCCAACTTAACTTGAATTTGTTGAAAATCCAGATTTATGATGGAAATAAAGAGGAGAGAAGAAGGTGCAAATCATTAAGTTTATTTGCTATGAAATTATAACAACAGTTATGATCTTTTTTTTTTTTTTTTAATTATATATAGTATTATTTGCTGAGATTAAAAAGGTTTAAAAAACTTTTTATTGATTGGTTATTCGAAAGGGACAAAGCAAATTGTAATATGTGGTGAGTCATTCTGAGTTAACAGTTTCACGTGATGCATCTCTTTTTGATTGTCTATAACATTTTTTAAGCAATGAAGACGATTCATCTTGTTGAATATTTGCACTTGATGACTCACAGTTCTATTAAAAAAAACAAATTGTTACTTGTTGTCAGATAGGAATTATGAAAATGTTTTCAACCAAGCCATACTGCTTCATATGTGAAATGTAAAAACAGTTCAGTGGATCCAGTATACTCAACAAAAAGCATTAATCCTGTTAATCTTGTTAATTCCAGAATTAATAAAAAAAAATAAAAGATTTCAGATAAAGAGCAATAGTACTTATTTTAGTCAAAGAGTTTTATCTCTATGACTAAATGTGTTGGTATTCCCAGGTAATATATGCAGGACGTCAGCTAACTAAAAAAGTGAATGACTTATTTTAACGATTTGCGGCAGAAGTTAAAATTTTTCACTCTCATTAGTACAGACATGCTCTACATTCATTGAAACAGCATCAAATAATACATAAAAAAGTCTACTAAGTATTTTAATGAAAAAGTAAAAGGAGAACTCATGAGGAGAAATTCTCTCTTATCGTTAGTTTTTGCGACTTTGGTTGTTATTACAATAATCCATTTTACTCAAAATAATAATTTATTGCGATTTTATTTTAATCAAAGTAAGTTTGACTCTTTCAGTTTTAATCTAAATTTTTTTTTGATATGTGTATGTTTTCTCTGAAGATTTCCTGATTTAGTTGATAATATTTGTGGATTGGAAACGTTTTTTAAAATGCAGCTGACTCTAATGTAAAGAATTTTGTTTTAAAAATATTATTTGTGTTCGGCGTTTCGTCTGCATTGCCACTGATCTAATTCGAGGCATAAGAAACATTCAAAACATTTTCTCGTGACCAATTTGCTCGGAAAACTTTATCTTAAAATTCCTAACAATTATAAAAAAAAGACTACTGAATTTTGTACAGAATATAATTTCTTTGAAAGCTATTTATTTAAAAAATTAATATTACAAATAATTTACCTAAATGAATTTGATTACAATAGGTAACTCGATGCAAACTTCTCTTTTACTGGGTACGACAACGATTCACGGACTAATTTATGGCCAGGATTCATGATGCAAATAAAAAATTTCATAAGTTTGTTTTTGTTGACTGATGTTAAATGAAAGTCTCAGATTTAAAAGAAATTGTGAATAAAACAACATTCTACGTAAAAGTTTCACAATGAAAGCCAAAGGTACTAAAGTTTTAAATTTGATTCAAGCGGGGTTGCCTGCAAAAGTTGTGATTTGTATTTCTGAAGTGTCTAAAACTACATTTTGCAAAGTGAAAAAAAAATAACAGTGCTGAGAGCCCAAAATAATTGATAAAATGTTCACTGAAAAGCTTAAAAAACGTGTTTAAAAAAATCGTTCTTTGTCCATCAGAAAGACAATTAAACTGTTCAAAGTTTATGAGAGGACAGTCAGAAGAACTCTAAAAACAATTGGGAAAGTTAGTGAGATACGACCTACATGCTAACTTATGAGAGAATGGCTAAAAACTTTGAGATTAGAGCAATCAAAGAAGCTTCAGAATTAGCTAAAAAGCCATGCTTCTTCAACCGTCTAAAGATTCTCGGGTAAAAAACCTTTAATTGTTAATCACTTAATAAAAAGACAAAATGACAGACTCATAGTGCAGAAGGGTGATGGGCACCATGTGTGTGCCAAGGATAACATAATAAGCACCTAGCGATCATTCTGTCTTAAGCTTGAGGCACTGATCAAAGAAAAAAGAAACCTAATAGAAAGTTAATGTGGGAAAAGCATTTATCTTCAACTTTTCTTTTATCAATATTGCATGAATAAATTTTTCAGTACTTCAAAAATTTATTTTGAAAACCTTCTAAAAAGTTCGCGAATCGCTGTCGCACCCTGTGTATCTAAAGAAATCCCAATAGAAGCGCATTTTGTGACATGCTGTAGAGACTGTCCTTTTAGCAATTTTAACCCCCAACAACGAATTGGTAATGAAAATGCTAGATTTAGTTAAGTATTATTTAAGAATTGTCACAGGTTGTGTGGATTTCAGATATTAAATCGTTTTAACTTCAAGTAGTAACAGTTCACAATATCTCTCCTAATAGCAATTAAGGAACGTTGCCAAATCTATGACTTAAAGTAATGCTAGATCAGGGGCCTACAACAGATTCAAAAAAACCTTGTCCCGTAAAAAAATATGCTAAAGTATTAAGTTTTAACAGAGAAAGCGATTTTTGATAAAAAGTCTTCATCTTTCATTTTTTGGTATAAGGATGTTTTGAAAAGGGAGGGAGACTCTGACCTACACTACTTACAAATACTCTCCGAATATCTAATTTTATTTATGTTTTAGATTGTATACGTTTTATGCTCAAAAATAATGACCAAAGTTATAAAAAGGTATGTTTGCTTTATTAGTCATTACGAAGATTGTTTTAGTTTTTTCTGGGAGAAAAGCTCAGAAACTATATTTGATGCTATTTTTAAAACGAACTTAACTAGAAAATCTTTAATATGACAAAAAATATTGAAAAGTTTTTTAACAATAAATAAAAGTTTTTTGTTAATAAATAGTAAAGATTATTATTTTTATAAGTTTCTTGATTGATCAAACTTTACCGTTTCGTTTATCAATCTATTGTTTCGTTGATCAAAGTCTATTGTTTAGGAATATTTTTTAATTCATTCCAAAGACATAAGCATAGTAGAATGTGACTTTTATATCTATAACATATCTTTTTCAATACCGTTCATTTCCAAATTTTCAGATAAACTATGTATTCTGAAACATTATGCTTGCAAAAAGTTATTTGAAAAACTGTTCGAATCTCTAAGCAATGCAGACAACCATCACTCGAATAAATTACTATAGATAACTTTTAAACTTTAACAGTACCGGATTACATGAATTTTTTCTAATTTTTGTTAATAAAGTTTTTATAATTACCATAAAAGGTTTATGAATTTCACGATAATGTTTAAGAGCTCAGGAACTGAAATTGTTCATAAGCAATTCAAAAACAAGAACAACGAAGTTAATGTTAATTGTAAACTTTTGTGTAAACTATTCTCACTTAAAAAACTGCAATAAAACTTGATACAAAAATTGATGTTCCTTAGTTTTTAAAATATTTGTTGCAAATGTATATTTAAATATGCATTTAATACTTTGTATACTTGTATCTTATGAATTGCTTTATTTCTACTTATTTATTTCCACTTTTATTTCTTTATGAATATTTTGTATTAGAAAGTCTTTTTTCAAAACGACATCATATTTATACTTATAGTTGTTAAAAAAGTGTTAAAGTATTAAGTGGTTTCATTATTTGTAGAATGAACTTTTGATATTTCGGTCATTTTCAAATCATTTGATAATTCCTATACTGTTTGAATTGTTAAAGTTTGAGTTTTTAAAAACATTTTGATTTTCTTTTTAGGATATGGAAACAGAAAATAACCTATTATTGACTCAGCAGAATCGAAAAAGAACTCTCTTTAGGTTTTGCATGACTAAACCGAAAGGTTTGATGAATGACAACTACAAAATTTATTCAGACGCTGCAAAACTTCTTTATTGCTTTATACCAAAGGTTGCATCTACAACGTGGAAGAGACTTTTTCAAGTTTTTGATGGAAACTATACATATGAACAGATTTTTGGCATTGATAAAAATCAGGTAAGCATTTTTTTTACTTGTTGATTTTCTTTTAGAAATGTTCTCATTGAAAACAAATATATGTTCTTCTTTAAAAAAAAAACAAAAAGTAGAACTGCAGGATGTAAAAAACATTGCTGTGTACGTTTATTGAAAACAGGAACTAACACCTGTCTTTATTGCAGTTTTCTAGCAGACAAAAAAACAATTATTTTTCATCTACATTTTTAATGCATCTTTAAGTTTTATATTTTGAATAAAAAATGAAAAGTAACTTAAACATAGTAGCAATATTTATGAAATAATTATTAATTGAAATTAGAGTTCAGAGTTTTACACTGTCCTAAAAATATCCATTAAAGCATTATTGATGATTGGAGCCCTTCTTGATCTGATTTGAATTATCTCCAAACTAGGTTTCATCATACCCTCTTTTAATCTTAAAAACCTTCTCAAATAAAAACCTTCTTTCATATTCCCTCAATAAATGAAAATTTTAATTGTTATTGTAAGTAATACTTGGTGATGTATGACGTTGGACAGTGGACATGATTGTTTTTTAAGTACTACTTCAGCTGCGTATTCTGATAGACTAGGTGTTTTGGTCAAAATATATTTTAGTCTAATCTCAAACTAGGTAATCAAGTAAACGCTAACACTCAAATTAACACTTGCAGGGACGAAATAAATATGATATTCTTTGACGCAAAAAATTAGATTGTTTGTATTCAGAGGGGCGACATATCTATACAGCTGACGATGAGCTGAAAATCGTTACCAAAAGCAGATACTAGTTCGCACATGGAACATAAAACGGTTTTTAATCGGCTAAAATTTCCTGGTACCATATGCATTAATATAATAAAGAATACAAGAAGCACATCATGGCTTCCTTTGAGATATTCAAATATTAAAAAATTGATCAAAATTAAAATGAAAGTCAAATTTGATTGATTTTGAACAAGCTACAGTTTAAGCTTTCCAGAACATTTTTTTAAAGCCATATACATTGGACGCATGTTTTACATTTGCAAAAATAAGATTATTTTCACTTTGCGCTTTAAAGAAGATAGCAACCTGAACAATTCGTTTTAGAAATAAACTCGATATCACACTTCTCATCAAAATTCAAATGAAAGTTGACATCATTTTAGCTCTAGCTATCTTGACTTTCATAATCTTCATTTGCATAAATAATTTTTTAAAAAACTATGTTTTGAGATAATATGAAATGAATGCATTTCAATTTAATTTAAGAAGATTCTAAAATAAATAAAATAAAAATTAAAGCAATAAGCTGAAAAGATAAGTTCTTTATTTTTTCCGATTTCTTAGCTATCTGCAATTGTTAGCTTAAACCATGAAATCCCGAAGTAGACTAAGTCAAACTAATGTATTATCTTGTAACTGCACATTTAAATAATAAGCCACCTGTCCAAATTGCACAAGATTTTATTCTTCATTTATTGGTAACCAGGTGGATAAACACAACCTGAACTCTATTTTAGGGAGTTTTTCTTAGAAAAGCACTTTGAACATTCTTAATAAGCCTGAAATTAATTTTTAACTTTTATGACATACCAAATGTTTGTACCTTATTCCTAATAATTTTATAACTGTTCTTATTTAGATTCATCAACTAAACTATTCAATGCTTAAACATCTCAATATTTCAGAAAGACAGTTTCGTGAATGGAGATATTATTCTTTTTTACTGACACGTCATCCGTTTGAAAGACTGGTGGCGACATTCAGAAACAAGTTCGAAGACCCTTATACTCCTCATTTTAGAATCCATTACGGCTCGGTGATACTGCGTCTTTCTCGAAAAAATCTTACGGAAGACGAATACAAAACTGGAGTAGGAGTTACTTTTCAAGAGTTCATTAACTTTATCTTAAAGAAATTAGTTTTTGATGAACATTGGGATTTAATGACAAAAATATGCTCACCTTGTGACCAAAAATATGATTATTTAGGAAAAATGGAAACATTAACAGAGGATTCTGTTACAATTCTAAAAAATGCTCATTTAAGTGAGGCTTTTTACTTTCCACACAACGCAAGCGATCGTTATTTATTGAAGTCTAGCGACATCATGCATAAATACTTTTCAAACTTAACAATGACTGAAATCAAACAACTTTATAAAATTTATGAAGATGACTTTATTGCGTTCGGGTATACACTCCCATATTTTTAAAAAACGTAAATAAAGTTTATTTAATTTAACACAATCAAATATTTTTATTGAGATTAGTTTATGAAAATTAGAATTTTCTTCAAATACAACTTTCAATATATTTTTTTGGGTCAGAAATCATTTAAATGTACCGCAAAATTATAGTAACATTAAACAAAACATTCAAGCAACATTTAACCAAAATTTTACCAAGTTACAAAGCGAAACATAAAAACAGTGCAGAGTCTTCTAATCAATTGTTCATGGTTTGCTATGTTCTTTTTTTAAATACTTTTGCTCAATTTATTTTAATTCTCTTTCTCATCGTTATATATTTTTTAATCATCAACGGCAGTAAGATTCAAAATAGAATCTGCCGAGAAAGGGTAAAACACCCAGTGTTCGCAATGAAACCTATTTTTCGCCACTTGATCACTAAAAAACAAAAATTAATTTCTAGTAAGTTAAGAACCGTATCTAAGAAAACCTTGATGTTCTTTTTTTAACTGACAAAAACTTGACAATTGTTACTTTAAAAATAAAGACACAGCATATTTTAGAAAAAATCCTTAAATCTTATTTACAAATTTAAGAAAAGCTGATGGTTAATCATTCAAAAAACAAGTTGTTTATAATGTCATTTTTTCTTTTTCATTTTCAGGGTGTTATTAGGATGCAGCTATATCTCATAAAGTTAGGAATAGTGAATGAACTTGAAAGAGTAGGTGTGGGGTAGTGGTAGTGAACACTGGAAGCGATATAACCCTCTCGCTTGTAATCGCCACCAAAATTTTTTTTAAAAATTGACTTTTTTGTCCATATCATAAAATATAAACTGTGATACAAGTCAATACGCGTACGGCTCAATTTTATTTAAAAATAACCACGTAATAAGGAGTTAAATCTTCGCTAGTCTTCGCTACTCCAATTTGCTAGTTGTCGCCACCGTTGATAGTTGCCACTAAAATTTTTTTTTAACCATTATACAATACCGTTTTTTGTTTTAAGATTAATTAAAGAAAAAATAGAGCTTATAATTAAATAGTTATATATTTTAAATTTAAAACATTAAATAGTAATCGTCCTATAAAAATATTTTTTTTAATTTTTTGATAAATAATATTATGCATGTTTATTTTCTATTTTAAAACTAGTTTTACCTTTAACACTAGGTAGCTACTAAATTTAAACTTGCAACTATTAACTTAAATTTCAAATATTTTATTTAAATAATCAAATTAATGATAAATTATATTATATCTATTAAACTTTCACTTTCTAATAACCTTTGTTATAAGTTTTTACTGCCTTGATAGTTACATATTTTATTTATCATTTTTTAGCGGTCTAAGAAGCGCTACTGGTGCCGCAAAGCATGATGGCTTTCCTAGAACAACATTGAGAGACAAGATTTGTGGAAAAGCCCCTATGGTCAAAAAAATGGGCCACTGCATTTTTTTGACCGAAGCTGAGAAGCAAGTGTTGGGTAACTTTACAATAAATGAACAAATGAAAGGGTCATCCTGTCACTTAAGACACCATCACGCCACTTGCGTGCCGTCTATTGTTAGATGAACGGAGAAAAGACTATGTAGATTTCCTACATGTCTCCAAATTTAGTCACTGTTAATAAATCTACTAAGGGTTATGTAAATCATGTTTTTCTCTATATTTATGCGACGCTATTGATCATAGGATGACAGATGATAATACTCAACTACCAGATATTCTTTGGACCGAGAAACATGAAAGTCGTATACAATATTATTCAGTAAAGGAGCTAGAAGATTTAAAAATAATTTTTATCCTCATTCCACCTTATGACACTTATTTCATGCAGCTACTCAATGGGACTATTTGGCCCCATGAAGAGTGGCTAGACGAAGGTTGTGGACGCTTTCCGCCTCGCCAATCCTAATAATATTTTTCAAAGGAAAATTTCGCAGGCTGACCATTGATTAAGCTAATATCACCATCATCTTGAACCAAAGAAGCTAATGTCATCAGCTAAATCAAAGAATAAGCCTAAAATGAAAAAGCCAGTCGTGCAATACACTCCTAATTCTGTTTAGAACATCTTAAAATTAACTTTAGTCTAACTACCTATCTGTTCTTTCATAACGTAACATAAATATATCTAGAGCTTCAAGCCAGACCAAGCCTATGAACTTTATTGCACTATAGATAAAAACCGTATTACATAAATTTATCTTTATTTTTCAGGTGATGCGATGACATTGAGCAGGTGCAACGAAGTTTGAGCTATGAAACTCCATAAGGATCAAAACCAATATTTTTATTGTAATGCAAACAAATGTATAATTTTTTTTTTAGATACCCTTCTTATGTTTGTCTTTATAAATTTTAAAAATATTCAAGTCAAAATTCGACTGAATGAATATAAATACTTTAAGCATATAGCCGAACACTAGCGGCATTCCAAAAACTTGGGGAGCGAACATTGGGAACACTCCAGTGGCAAACCGTTTTTGATTTTCGGGGGCTATAGCTCCATAGTTTATTATCGGAGGTCATTCGTTCTGAGGGCATCGTAAAAAGCAGTCTTTTCTCTATACGATCAAACTTCGAGAAAAACTAGTGAGAAAGTAATTTTTATATGTCAAAAAAATCGGCGAATACTGGGTGTTTTACCCCATGTCTAGTTTACATTAACGGACTGAGTTTTATTCTAAATACTTACTTGATAGTCATTTCCAAGCCATGTAAGGTAAACGCGAAAAATCAAAACCCAATTTTCACGATGGTTTAAAAACATTGTGATGATATATTACAAAATATACTAAAGACCTTTGCAGATCGGATTATATACTAAAGACCTTTGCAGATCGGATTATATACTAAAGACCTTTGCAGATCGGATTAAGGTATTCCTTTTGGAATACCTTATTGGATCTAAAATATTTGATTTCTTTGTGGACTTAATGCTTTTTAAAGACTCCAGACCACATCAAATAGTTAATTTAGCATTAGTATCATGTAACAAGTGAATATGGAATTCAATGGTTATTAGATTTCACATGTCTGTACCATGCCTAATAAAAGGGTACTTTTTTTGTCCAGGTTTGCATAAGGTTTAAGGCAAAAACCACATAGTTTGATGCATTTTTAAAAATTGTTCTTAATTTAAAACACATAAAAACCAATTTTTGTTTTAGTTGTTTAACTATTTAAAATGATTGACAAAATATTGGAAATAATATATCTTTTTTTTATATTGTAAAAAATACTTCTGAAATTACAATTTAAGAGTAATTGGAAATTAAAAAAAAAATTCAAAGTTTATCTTATAGTAACAAGTTTTTATATATAAACCAAATATTTATAACCTTGTTGTGCTTGTTTTATTGAAGTATCTCCTAAATTATTAAATTGATAAAAAAAAAAGAAACAAAAGATTCTCGTTTTCCGGGAAAAAGCCATAACATCAAAGTAATTAAACGCCAGTAGTCAACAGCCTAAACAACTAAAAATGATTTTTTACTAACACTAGCCTGTGCTGAAGTTATTTTCATAAATAAGTTTTCTCACCTCAAAACTGCAATTTAAAGATAAACTCATTACGATTTTAGGCAATCTGTATGCTTCCTTTGCTTTTCAAACTTTAAGTCCCTCCAGAGCTCAGTGCATATCAAGAACTTCTCTAAGTACCTAGGACATGTTTCAAGATGAAATCAAAACAATCTCTCAAATAAAAAGGTGCAATAACTGGATTTAACATTAAACAAGAGTACAATTCAAAAATTGTGGAAAAGAAATTTTGGGAAATCTTTACAATTTCTGTTTCGAAAAGTTGAAAGTTCGTTTAAATTTTCCAAAATCTCACGTGTAAGACCATTAACAAAAACTGATTATTTGGCAAAAGTTCTTCACTTCAAGAATTTAGGGGATTTTACTGACTCAATTTTCAGAGTTAGAGCCATCACATCACCACCTCTCATCAAACTAGGTATTAATGTTGGAGGATCTTTGCTCAAGTCCAGCTTAAGTGTTATGTCCAGTGGTGGAAGTTAAATAGTCAAAACGAATTCAACTCCAAAAGACGAAAGCTTGTTGACTTTAGAACATAGGCTTCGAACAAGTGTCAAGCGTCAAGTACTTGTTACTGTTGCTGAAGATGTTTTTGAAACTTATGAAAATATCCAAAAAATTTTAAGTTTATTTGGGGCAACTGATATGTCTTTCTTTATTTCATGTAACATGAAGTTAGCCAATACCATGTGGTATTCAGTCTCACTCAAGCAGACATCCTTTCGTTGATGTGATGTAAAAATTAATGAGTCAAAGGTTAGGGAACTCCAAATAACTTCACATCCATTAGGATGAAATATAAAGCATTTGTTGAGAAAGAGAAGGGAAAAATGGGCGCAAAGTTCTTTCTTTACGTTGTTCATAACCCATTTTTAGATCGAGAAGATGTCAAACCAGTTATTGAGTTTATCTTCTTTTTGGAATTGTATATCATCTTTACAAATCAAAATAAAACATGTGGCCTATAGGCAAAGATTAGCCATTACATCTAAAATTGAATTTAAGACCTTATAATGCTGTATATATTCAACATATCAACTTCCAGTTTCAGTGGCCCAAAATCCCAAGAATTGTTCTACCATGTTCATGAACTTATTGCTCTTAAGGATTCAGTATGGGGTGTTTTAGGTAAGCAATCAACAAAAGGCTTCCATTTAGAATTTGATAAAAGCTTCATTGGTCTATTTTTTTATTGGTTTATACATAAATATATATTAGGGTGTGACAGTTGCCCCAACTTTGTCGTATGAGGCTGTTCATAATTTTGGTGTTGTATTTAGTCATAAAAATAAGATTTATGTTTTTTTTAAGATTAATCCACAATTGAATGAGCACCGTCAAATTTAAAATACAGAATTTAGCCTAAAAATCACTATTTTTCCTACACTCTAATACCATGGTGGAGCTTAGAAAATAAAAACGGTTTTCTTATATTAAATACAGCTATGCAAAGTACAAGATGATATGAAAAAGTTATTTTTACATGGTATGATAAGGTATAATTGTCTAAATGAAATTACTTGTTTTCCTCGACTAGAAACCATGATTTCTCTTTTTGTACACGAAATCGCTTTTGCTGATTAGGAATCCTTTGTCTATCAGGTTCTACTACTTGGAGAACATCTTTAAAGTGCTTCTCATCCCTAGTTACACCTAGAAAGTCACTGCACACCTTTACACCACGCTCTGCTGCCTCATTTACCACCTGAAGTTTGTCGACAATCGGCTTCATGTTTTGATAGTCTTCCCTATTAATCCAATCATGTGCTGGAGCATAGAGGAATTTATAGGGCATACCAAAAATGCTAAAAAATCTGAATGAATCCGGCCCAACTAGATCAACTAAAGAAGTACCATATTCTATTGTAGGAGGAAGATAGGGCATACCATATCCCCCAAAGTTAAGTCCAACTATCTTTGTGACAAAAGTCTTTTCAAAGAAAAGAATGGATTTCCTCATTTCCTCTTTAATTTCTACTGCTACCATAGATGAGAACAGAGCCAATGGAATCAACTCCTCAGCTAAGTACCAAGTATGCCGACTGAATGCCATACAAGGATTTTCGACTAGAGTTGAGTCATGCTCAGCAAGTTTTACCAGGTTTTCCACAAATCAAGTCATTAACTGGTGCACTAGCTGGTACAGGACAAACAAGTCACCACTGCACATATACTGAAACTGTGAACACAACAAATCGTTCCAATTTTCTTATTTGGTTGCTAGTAACAACTTCAGATTTTTGAAAATGTTCTTTGATCTGTCCTGACAGAAGCACAATCTTTAGAGTATAAAGGAGTTTACTGATCCACCTTGCTTTGTGAAGGGCACCAGGATAACGCATCTTGAAGTTCTTTGGTTCAGATCCCTTAGTTATTATAAGCAAACAAAGCTGAACCAGCTCTTTGTAGTCACCTCGTGTGAAAGATTGTATTAAAGATTCATGAAAAAAATTAGTCATCTCTTGCTGGCGTTCTTCTTTTATAAACATCATATTAGGGTAATGATACTTCGCTTGTTCATCTAATGATAGTTGAGGGAAATGTTTTTTGAACCTAGAAAAGTGAAAAAGATAGTAAATAAATGTTAGCTTGTAAGTTAAAAATATAAAGAGTAAGTTTACTCATCCCAATTTTTAATAGTAGCTTTTTACTATTATATGTGTCTCTTCATTGATTGAAGGTAACACCAATTGTATATTCAATTAGACTCACCTTTGAAAGATCAAAATATTTGGACTAGCTGATGTCTAAACTTTCAAACCTTCCCAGCAATGACTCAAAAGTAATTCACCCACACGCCTTCGACAAGGAAACCTGTATAGGGCATGATCTAATTCCTTTTGTAAAGACACACATGCAGCAGTTCTCTTTCCCGAAAATGCATACGTCTACAGTGTAGATGTAAGATCTTTATTTATATATTCTAAATTTAATTAATTAAGTTTACCTGCATTTGATGAAGTTGTATTAAAAACCAAACCAATAACATTTTCTTCACAATTCCGTTCTCTAAAAAGTTTTATAGTTGCTATTGATATGATGTTTCCAAGAACTTTACCAGTTTCTTTAGTTGATTTTGGAAGTGGAGGAAGCCAAGGAGCTTTGTCCCATCAGCCCCAGACACAAGAATTGGCAATCGGTCATCTGTTCCTTTGGAATCAAGAGTGTCCATAAGTTTTCCGTTCCAATGCACAAGCATTATAGACGATGGCATCCAACTTTCTTTGATCTTCAAACTTATTTCAGGTACAATGGCGGTTCTATACCGTTGGGCTGTCCTTGCATTTAGACATAGCTTGTAAAGGTCACCCCCACATGCTGCAACAAGGGAATGCACAATTGCACTAAGTTGGGTTGAAAAGATGTTGTTACAGATACTGCATGAAACATGATCAGGGTTTTTCAATATATCATGAGGAACAAAGATATCTATGCCACATTTAACTAATATTCTGTGTTTCCTACTTTGTGCTATGGTGGTAACTTCTTCAATATTCTCATCCTCACATGAGCTAGTGTCTGGTTCAAGATTTATCATTTCAAAAGTACATTTACACGGGTTTAATTCTTCTCGCTCCAGATGATGTTTTTGTCTTTCTATTTGCTTTTTTGTCTTTTCTGTGACTACTTTATCCAACCTAGAATATGTAGCTACTCTATAATTCAACATGCTTTTCATAAATTCAATATCAACATCAATGGCGTCTTGTTCAACTTTAGTTATCCCCTTTTTCTTAGCAGCCATGTCCTTTAGAACTGTTTTCTTATAAAATTTCATTGTCAAATTCAATTCTGATTTAAATTTTATTATTCTAGGTTCATGCTCTCGTCTTCTATAATATTTCAATTTCATCAAACTAATGAATTCCTTTTCATAGCAATCTTTGATTACTCTACCAATATTGTTTCTGCCTTCTAGAGTTGGGATATTGGCTTTCTGATAGTGTAAGAGTACATTTTCTATAGTTGCAGATAAAGCTTGATCCCAGTGCAAATCCTTCAGGTTTGATAAAAGGCATAACAATACTTGTCTCTGTGTTGGCAATTTAGAACCTTTAATTTTCTTGTCATCATCTCCAGGAATGGTGCCAAGTAACAATTTCATATATTTTTTGTGTACTTTTTTATCCATGATTATATACTACAAATTACAATAACAGTAATATGTAATAACATATAATAATATTTATCTAAAAAAAACATCAATATATATATTTTTCTGAAAGGAGTTAAAGCTACAGTTCAAATTCATTAACAAATAGTAATAAACATCACGGTCAACCTAGGGTCCTCGGATTGAGGGTCTGGGGTATATTCCCCCTGGCCCCTGCCAGATACGAAGGTCCTGGGCCCAACTATAAAAAAAATGAACAAGTAAAACACACAAAAAGACATAAATAATAATAATAAATAATGTTTATATGCTTCAATTTTGTAAAAACAATGCAATAAATATTGTAGTTATTTCTAGAATTAAATTATTTGTCACATTTTACTGAATAATATTATTAGAAATATCCTCTACCCTTATCTCTAAAAAAACCAAAATTAAACCCTTAAGTGGTTAAGGGTTTAATTTATTTTGTGCTTAATTTTTTGCTACAATAAGGGCCTTATCTATGTCTTGCCTCCAGGCCCCTTACTGCCAGTCGGACCCTGCCCAATATATTGGATAAAAATGATAAAAAACAAAAACTTTGCAAGGTCAGAGCTACCACAAAAGTTGCACTATTATCTTGAAATTTCACATAAATGCTAGTTAGACCAATATGCAATACTAAAATTATGAACAGCCCTCTACGATAAAAATTTAATATTTTAGGGGCAACTGTGACACCCTAATATATATATATATATATATAATTACTAAAAAGCTTCTTCACTCAAGAGTGCTCAATAGCTCTCTGGCATGAGCAATTTAAATTACCAGGACTGTGGAGTCGGAGTGTGAGTCGGAAAAAGTGTACCGACTCCGATTCCAGCTTAAAAAAAATCTTCCGAAGTTTCAGAACTTGTATATGAATTTCACAGATGTTAGTCATTAAAATATTTTTTGTTTTGTCAGTCTAAAGCACAAATGCCAAACTCTAGCCCTCCAGATGTAACAAAAGTCCCAGAATGCTCTGATAGCTGAAGGATATCCAGACATTATAGGAAATGTAGTTTGCAATAACTGGAGGCACAGGAGCTTGACAGGCTAGTTTAAGGTCTTTAAAAGAGTGAAAACCAATAGAACATTTTGCTGCATATCACTGAGAATCATAAATCACCTTCCCTGTGCTCTCCTCTACCGTTCCTTAAACTAGATAACTTCATGTTATCTAGTTTAAGGAACCCCTGACTTAAACTGTCTGACACTGTGCTGCATATTCTTAGAAGAAAATTAGGCGAGCCACCACCAAGCACAAAAGAGGTGCTTTACAAAACAGAAAGACTGTAAGTATTCAATTAACTTTGTTTCTTTGGACAGAAAGAGAGTATTAGAAAATTGGTGATTGAAGAAACTGTTAAACAAAAAGAACTTAAAGAATCTCATAAGGGACGCTTTGTTAACCTTATACTTCGATAGATTTTTTGTTTCAAATTGGTTGCAAATTGGAGTCGGAGTCGAGAGTCGGAGTCGAGAGTCGGAGTCGAGAGTCGGAGTCGAGAGTCGGAGTCGAGAGTCGGAGTCGAGAGTCGGAGTCGAGAGTCGGAGTCGAGAGTCGGAGTCGAGAGTCGGAGTCGAGAGTCGGAGTCGAGAGTCGGAGTCGAGAGTCGGAGTCGAGAGTCGGAGTCGAGAGTCGGAGTCTAATGAAATGGGTATTTGCCTAATAATATTCGGAGGGTGGTCTATTCCTTATATATATAGTTTATTTGATTTCCTGGCTTGCTTTAGGGTTGATAATTGGAATCGTTTAGGTTCAATATGATATCCAGGTAGTTAACATTTTTGTGATTGTTTTCTTAACTCTTTCTGATTATTTGCCACTTAGATTTTTAAAAACCGCCGAACCGTCCTCTCTGTAAATATCTATAACTTTTTTCTTATAAACGGATAATAGCTTATCTTACCGGAATAAACCCAGTAATTTACAAACTTCAGCTCCATTAAATGTACCATTGCTACATCAAATAGACCGCTTTCTTTTTTCATCCATGTCTCATTTCCTTGAACGAGAAGAGATTTTCTTGCGTGGTAGACTATTCTTTTTCCTTTAGCTGTAACAAAAACGTGCTTCACATTGAAGTATATCACTATTCTCAGCAGTTTTTTACTAATTGAAGAATAAAAATCGTTGATATCGAAAACGACAAATTTTTGTAGTTTCTTATCCTGAATACTTTAAAACCAATCAATTACGTTTTGCGTGTTTTTCCATTTATTTAGATTCAACGTGCTCCTCATGTTATTGTTTATTTTTTCTAAGATTTGGTTATTTTTCCCATCTCTTTTTTTTCAGGATTTATGAAGAGTTTTTTTATCTTAATCGGTAATACTCTTGAAAGTTACTTTTGTCTGTCTTTTTTTATATTTTGTGTAATCTGTTTTTTTGAGTAATTTTGAATCAGGTTAATAACTTTCTCTTTGTATTTTTAAATTCCATATCTAAGATCAAGTAAATACTTATCCCAGCTAATACGGGTGTTTATTATGCAAAGCTGAAGGTGTAATGGTGCGTGGAGCCACAGGTTCATCATCAAATAAAATTAAATCACCAGCATTTTGATTTAGTGTATCATCGTATCTGATATTAGTCCTTCTTAGTTTTGAATAACCAGTTAGATTATTAGCTGTACTTTTTAATTTCTTTACCGTTGATAATTTTTTATTGGTTGTTATTAAGCTAAATGGGTCATCTATTAATTCAATCAACTCAGACTTTCTAAGTTTTGATGAAGTAGATAGACCTTCATTTTTTATAGCACTTTGCAATTTTTTTTATCATAGGATTTTTTTAATTATGTAAATATTTTTTTTTATAAACAACAGAGTTTCTTAAATTATTTTAGTTAAATGAATTAAATGAATTTTCAGTGATTTACAAAATAAGCTCTAGCTCCGATTCATTCTTTATTCCTGTGTTTCGAACTTTTCTCTAGATAATAGCAAGCCAAATCTATCTAGTAATGCATGTGGATCACAAGGAAAAAATATAGCATTTGCAAAACCTTAAATATTTTTTGATTCATTCCTAAAGGCTTTTATTACGTTATTCTATTTATAACTTCTATATGCTCCTGACGTTGTACCATCTTTTTTGTCATCTCTTTTTAGTGCAATTATAATGAATTTTATATATATTTCATCATATGGTTCTTTCACTATTAATTAATACCCATAGACCATGAGTACCTTCATATTCTTTATCACCTACTGTAATATCATTATTATAAAAACTAACTTCAGTGCTTAAATTGCAATCACTATCTTTAATACCAAAAGTTTTTTCAGCTCCACTGATTACTAACCTCTTTTTAGGTTAAACTCTTTATTGCAATGCGCCATGGATCTAAAGGATCTAGCATCATCTTACATTTCTTTGAGTCATTGGGAAACTAGATAATCTCTTTTTACAACATTGTCAATCTTTAGTAAAGAGAACTTTTTACAAAGATAGTTGATTAAAATATAAAGTTCTGTTAAATGAAACAGTTATTCATGCTACAAACACAAAATAGTCGTTTCATACAGTTAGTTCTTTCATTAACCATTATTTCGCACCAAGCCATTTACAGAGCTAATAGCTTCTTCTTCTTTCCCTTGAGTAATAAGTGATGTTATTTAATTTTCATCTATCATTTTACTTGCATTCTGTCTTATCTCTTTTCTATCTATCTATACTTTATCAACTCACTTAGACCAAGGACTTATTAATTGATGAATGTTCAACGCATTGTTTCAAAAAAAAGGTGCTATTTTATATTTACAAATCTTCCCAGATTATGAAATTATTGTAAAAATTTTTAACTTTGATTTTAGAAATTATTCAAAACAAATTGTTGAAATGTACTATTGAACTTTCATAAAGAAGAATTCAAGCTGTATTTATTACATTTATTACATATACTGGTAAGGAAATGTACACAGTTGAAAAATGGCTAGTTAAACGTAATAGATGATTGACTTTCCTTACTCTTTAACCTGTATTCAATTATGCGCAAGTTGGTAAGGTAGATGGTACTAAAATCACAGCAGACTTCTGACCATATTAATGAACAAACTTTGTTTCTAATAACTTTAAAGTTTTCAACTGTATTGCCATCTTTCGTTTTAATTGTTCCAACATCCTCATTTGATGTGCTTCTTAAACTTTTAAAATCAGAAAATTTATTTCTGATTAGAAAAAAAGATAGTGGAAGTCATATTTCCTTGAGAGATGTTTATGCATGAAATGTTAGAGAATATAATTTTAGCAGATTTAGTTGATCTGGTAGAGATTTAATATTAATTTTAACGGATAATGGCACTTTACGATTTAAAAAAATTAGTCTTCACATGCCATATGATTGTCAACAGCTATTGATTATAACTATTACAATATAATTTTTGTTATTTTCATAGTAACAGCCAAAACCATGTAGTGATGCGAATGTTTTTTAACTGTTGATGAATACTTATCACATGTACTTTTTTATTTCTTCCAACTCTTGGGAGTGTGTTACATGCATAACAGGTTTCTGTGTGTTCAGAAAACTGAAGAGTTTATCACTCCTCTCAACTTCAAAGCCTTTTTTTGATTTTAAATCTAACTTGTTTAAGACCATATAACATGATTTGCATAAATATTCAGGATGAACTTTTTGATAGTCTGAGGTTATATCCATCTTGTAGAAACTAAGAGTTGCTTGTTTAAAGATAACAACAGGTTTTAACTGATAGTGACTATCCTGTTAGTTGATGTAAAATGCGGGTTCTACGCCACGACTTAAAAAAGTCCAAGTAAGTTAAAAATAAATAAACATTTTTGTAATAATTTAGTTAGAAACTCTCTAAGTAAATCATACCTTTTTCAATAATTAAATAAAAATTAAATAAAAATTAAATAAAAATTAAATAAAAATTGAATAATAAATAATAATTAAAAAGTGGGAGTAAAAGTCGATCCAAGTTTTTGAAAAAGGTAGGAGCAAATTTCATCATGTATCTTTTTCTTATCAATAGCTTTTGGAAATGAGAAGTTTTCAATTTTGCAAGGATAATTTCTGTTTCGTTAAAGTTGAAACAAAGTATATTGTGCACTAATGAAGTTTTTTCTATTAATTTCTTTCGACATGTTTTTTCCGTAATAAGCGTCATAGAGAGAAGAGAGTTTTATATAGTCTATAACGATTTGTTCCTCCAAGTATTCAATGTCATCAATTCTTTTTCCAGTAAGCACGAAATAAATATAGTTAACATTTTCATAGTGATTACTAAACCCAAGTTGCTTTAAGAAGATGAGTATATGCTCTTTAGTAATTTTGGAATATTTGATGCTTTTTTTATTAGAGTTGACGAGAAGGTTTAAAGCTAGAAATTTGCTTTTAAGTTTCTCAAACACCTCCTTTTGAACTTTACATTTTTGCTTTCCATTTTACTGTTTGATGCATTCTTGGAAATGAGCAATTCTTGACGAACTTAGTCTATTTATATTGGAGTGATAGTACTCTATTTTAGTGGCTTTATCTTGCTGATAAGAACATGTAATGCAAAACTTTATGCCACACTCATCTAATTCAAACATGTTAAGATCTTCATTGGAGCAGTATTTGCATTTATACAAGTAGATTGTCTTTTGCTTAATTTTAATGAGTCCATTTTTTAGAATTGATAAGTTTTATTTCCATTTGAATGTATTGCCTTTGAATGTCTTCTTTTTCACCTTTAAATTTATCAATTTCTTCAAAGGGAAGTTTTATCCTCAGAATGTCCTCATACCTTTAAACAAGATGAATGGTTTTTAGAAAAAAGAAGGATTTTTCAATTCGTACTTTTTTAAAGTTCTTTGTGTCATTTGCAGCATCAATGTCGAACTGCTTTAAAATTTTTTCATTTAACGAAGTGATATTCATTTTATTAATAGCTTGCAAATATCATAACCTAATATATCAATTATCAGGACCAAAGACTTTATCATAATCCATTAAGTTAAAACAAGGCTTATCAGGACAAGGTCTTTTTTTTATAATGTCCAATAGCCAACGTGTGAATGCCATCTTCCAAAATGCTTTCCAGAGTAATATTTAGCAACGTTTTTGCATTGGTCGTTGGTTAGATTTTTAGCCAAGCTGTTTAAACTACCAGACATGAATTTGAAGCTGTCAATAAACCTCAATTCTCTCCATAATTCAAACTTTTTGCCTTTCTTCATAAATTCTCTTACTTTGATTACTTTTGAGAAGCCGATGTACTTTTCATCGTTGTTGGGAATGCATTTTAATTTCCCACCAGCCAATTTTTTGTAACTGGATAAATTGTGTAAAATGATGGGTATGAATTTTGGATTTTTATAATTTACATTGCAACTTTTGTGAGCAGCTCCTCGATACTTTCCAGTCAAATGACAGTGGTCTAAGACTTTATCACCGTCAAGGTGATTTTTTACTGCAAATGTGACATTGTGTTGCATCTTTAAAATTCTTTTTATCCTCATCAGTCATGACCTCATCTTCTATAAAATCATTCTTGTTGAAAATCTTTTTAAGGTCTGTTTCGAGCAAGTCTATGAACTTTTGAGCAACATCGTCATCATCGCTTTCTGCTGTGTACGTAACAGGTTTTCCTTTATAAATGGTGTCATCGAAGCATTTGATTAAATAGCAGAAGGAGCTTGGAACGTGCTTTTGATATTGTTTAGTGTAAGACTGTTTGGAATTTGGTGTGCATGTGTTGATTGGTTTAATGAAACTTTCAAAGTCAGCATATACGACGTACGGAGCTTTCATTGACATGTTGCAGTTTTTAAACTGAACGGTTGTTCCTTTTTCAGGAAATTCAATTCGAACCGAGCTGTGTTCTTGACAGTAAGTCCAATGATTTTGGAGCTTTTCTTCAGAGTTGAAACCTTGCAAGGAATTTCTGCAATAATGTTGTTTTCTTTTACCTTTTCATGTAGAAGAGGCTAACAATCGACTTAAACTTTTAATAAGGCAATGATGGTTCGTCTCATCGTTTGAAATGAGAAGCAAATCTATTTTATGCTTTCTTTTCAAACATTTGGATATACGTAAAGGGTGAGGTTTTTTTTCATCATATCCAAAGACGTTGATGCTAATGCTTGGATTATTTTTCTCAAACTTGTCGATTTGATCAAGCTCGACAGGAAATTCAATTCCTTCCCATTTCAACTCTTTAGATTTTAAGAGTTCGACGAATTTTTACTAATCCAGTAGCAGTGTTTTCTTGAATCATGTCACAGTTTAAAGTAAGATTTGTTTTTGTGTTTTTCTCAATAACTTTAATCGCAGGTCTTTTCACCATGTTTAAAAAGGCTGCAGGGTCTTTATAAAGGACAGAAGGTCTGTATGTAAATTGCTTGGTGATATAACTTAGAGCTGAATCAGTCAACTCAAACTTGATTCAAGGAGCAGGCAGCGGTCCTGGCGCTGGAACAGGACGAGGAGCAGGAACCGGTCTTTGAACCACATTTTTCACAGCTTCTGTCAATCTTGAAAATAACCCAGGTCTTGGTGCAGGAACCGGCTTCTCAACGACAGGGGTTGATAGGATAGAGTCTCTCACATCTCTTACTGTCTTTTTCACCGATTCTGGAACATATGGACCAATCGATGCAAGAAGATTGCTAAAGCTGTCCACAACCACATCTCTCGCAGCTGTCGTCATTCTTGAAACCAGCCCAGGTCTTGGCGCTGGAACCGGCTTCTCAACGGCATGTTCAACAACAAACCGAACCTTTGCAGGTTTTACAGAATTTTAACAGGAGGTCGAACAAACCTAACCACTGTAGGTCTTTCATGACTAGACTCTATAACCTCAATAAGGTCGGCTTTTCTCATTTTTGAGTAGCCTTTAACACCGCATTCTTTAGCGGATTGACGCAATTCTTTAACATTCATTCTATTCATTTTATTAAAGAAAAAAATTTCTTAAGTCAAAATCAATTTTTTAACTCTTATGAATTAAAAAATCGGAGACTCATCCTTTAATTCTACTCATATTGAAATTTGTTTTCGTAATTTTAGCTATGTCTGCATTATAAGTGCGATAAATTTCTCTTATTGATCTAGGATGTATTAATCCACTTTGATAAGTTCTTTCAACTTCAATAGAATAATGTGAATTAATAACAGATTTTAATTTTTTAAAAACTTCTTCGAATGGTAGCATTTGAGTCATTTCAATGAAGGCAAATTTTGACTGACTTTGGAAGTTTTCTAACGTTTTTTTGAAATTTAATAAAACTTATAGATTTTTTTGCAACATAGGTTAACTCTTTACCTCTAAGAAGTTCCAAAAGACTCCATTCATCTATACTATTCATTTTAAATAAAGGAAAATATTTTCTTCAGTCAAAATCAATTTTTCAATTCTCCTATGAAAAGAATTAAAAAATTAGGCGATAACTGGCAAAAATTTCGCTTATAGCATCGCATACATGCGCTTGACCCATTTCATTAAACCTAATCGTATACTTCCTTCCCCAGTCATCACGTGCAGTAAATTCAGATCCAGCGGCATGAATTTCATAGCCCTCTTCAGTAAATACATGTGCACGACCCATGTCATCAAATTCAATCACATACTTCCTTTCCATCTTTTTTAATAAAAAAATTTTCTTAAGTCAACTTTTCAATTCTTCAAAAAGAATTAAAAAAAGGTTTAAGCAGCAGCAGCGCAAACTCTACGTCTATCAGAACGGAGACCTTTAATCAATGCCTTAATCTTCAATTTTCGCTGTTGCTCCTCATCGTAGTCCGCCCACTCTTCTTCATAATTTTCGTAATAATTTTCTTCTGGCAAATTGACCAACCCTCTTATTAACCCTCTCAACCGTCTCAATCTTTCGTCAAAATTTTCTTCTGGCAAATTGACCAACCCTCTACTCATTTCTAACAACAGCCTAAATTCATATCCACCTTCCATCATTTCCATTTTTTTATTCATGCCATGATTTAATTTAACTCGAATTCAATTTTTTAGGTCGTCCCACCGGTCTTTCTTCCATCACGTCTTTCATCCAGCTCTTGTCAATCAGATGGTTCTCCACCGCCAGCATCAACAAAGCCATTTTGCTTTTTGAAGTTTGAGTAATGCCGTTCTCTCTCAGAAGCTTTTTCAACTCTTTTTTCGTGTACCTCATTTTTTTTAACGCTTAAAAATTATTTCGAAAAATCAATAAACGACGTTTATTTTTTTCCCGTCGGATTTAATCCTGAGCATCTTGTCAGAGATCACCACGGCAAAGCCTTGAGTGCCAGCAGGAACTTTTGCATTAAAGGTGGCCTTGATTTGAACGTCCAACACGGTTGATTTTAACCTTTTGGCCTGCTTGCTCACATCAAAGATGAAAAGAGGGCAAATGTATCTGTAATTTAAGCCGGTCATATAAGGCTGAGCCACAATGTCGTCAATGCCATAAAGCCTGTTTTTAAACTTGCACGCGTCTCTGTAAGCCCTTGAGAATTTTTTGTTTTTAAAGTCCAAGTCGTAGTCCACAGCAGTGGAATACGACTTGGACTTTAAAAACAAAAAATTCTTAAAATTTTTAATGTCGCAGTGATCAAAGACGGATAGATTTCGGTCTTGACTTCCGTCTCTGTTGGTTTGGAATCCAATCACGACATACCTCGGTCTTTCGCTAGAAGATCTTGCGCTCAGTCTCCAACTGAATGTGTTTGCCATGGAAACAGAAATGGTGTCGCATTGCCTAGACTTGAACGAGAGGGGAATATCTACTTTAGACTCGATGATTTTATACAAGTTTTTGCTCTCCAAAGAGAGGGAGTGACATGAGTCATAAACAAAGACAATTTGGTCAAATCGACTTTTACAGCGCCTGTAGCATTGGCTTTAAAAATCGCATCCGTGTCGCTCTTTCTCACAAGGGTAACGGTGTGCTTAAAACCATAAAGAACTTTGTCGTAATCGTCGCAAAAACCAAAAATGTGCTTCAAAGGAATGCAAAACGAAAAGGTTCCTTTATCAGCGGGCTGCTTGATGATGTAAGCGTGTCTGTTGATAAATCCAGTGTTAGTAGCAAGATCAGCATCCACGGTCGTGTCTCGCTGCCACAGTTGATTGATACCTTCAAATATTTGAAACTCGACCGGATATTTAAGATAGCCAATCATAGTGTTGGATTGACCAGGGCTATAGATGGTTTCTACCTCTTACCTTTCTGCCACAGGCTCGAATCTCTCGATTCCTTCATCAGTCATGACTTCTTCTGTAAAATTTAAAATCTCGGAGTTTGCCATTTTTTATATAAAAGAAAAAAAAAATTTTTTTTTTGAAGGCCTCCGAAAGTTCCGAAAGCTCCGAATGTTCCGAAAGTTCCGAAAGTTCCGAAAGTTCCGAAAGCTCCGAAAGTTCCGAATGCGCGCCTCTGAAAAATAAAAAAATTATGCAATTTTAAGTCCATTCCCCATTTTAACCAGGACTTGGATTCGAACTGCGTTTTTACGACTTAAAGATCCGTCCATCGTGGAATACTCGTCCACAAATCCTGTTCGACTTGGAACAGAGGCTGAAGCTTTAGCCAGCTCTGGAATAATGTCTTTGCTCTTCTGAGATAGTGCTTCCGGTCTTCGAACAGAAACACCAGTCTTGAGGTACACCTTTTCAAGAGCTTTCTTTCCCTTGTCAATAGCCACATCTTCAGCAGTAGTAATCGCAGAAGAAGCTAGCTCTTTTCCAGCAGACTTGGCAGCCATAATCGCTTCTCGTCCCAGTTCGCTTTTCGCCATTTTATTAGCCAAAGTCGACGCTGCTCTCGATGCGCTCGACGTAGCCGCTCGTGTCATGAAATTTTTAAACGTGTCAAATATACCACTTCCACCAATCACGTGTTTTCTCACATATCTCTTTCTGTAAACGATCATTTTTTTATAAGCAAAAAAAATTATTTCGCAATACATCTCTGAATCGACTTGTACTGATCTTCGCTAATCACCTTTTGTCTCAACAGCTCATCGCATATGCTCACAGCCTCGTTTCTTGAAGCCGTGTTTTCAGCATGCCCAGCAGCGATACTCAATTGAAGCGTTTCCACCAACGCATTCGGATCGCTGGGTAGAATAGTAACCTTTTTTACTTTTATAAGCTTTTTCAAAACCGGGGTACTTCTCATTAAAATGATCATAAATTTCAGCTCTAAGATCATCTTTTTTATTATGAGATTTAAGCTTGTTTTCAATAGGGATGATGAATTGATTGTATTTTTCAACCTCTGAAGCTCTTGGCTTGTTCGATCTTGCATCTGGCTTTACAGCTCCACTCTCCATTAAAATTTTCGAGTAATTAGCCACATCTTCTTCAGTCACGTCGAAATTCTTTGAAATATTTGGACTGGTCATCAACTCCCAAAGACCTCTTGTTACTTCATACTTTTCACCACCTACAATCATATCGTCGCCAACTCCCATTTTTCCAATCGTATATTGACCGTCGTTTTGCTCAATTCAAACTTGTTCTTAAAACTTCTTTTAAATTCTGCTCTTGTCTCCAGATCAAACAAACTCCTCAAAAACGTATCGCCCTCAGGCATATGCGACTCTTCCATTCTTGTCGAGTTTAAAAAAGATTTAACCTCAGCCTTAGGTTTAAACTCAGACTTGATGCTATCTTGCTCAGATTTAATTCTATCTTGCTCGATTTTATGGATCATCTTTTTATTGATCTCGATGATCGGCTTGAACAGCTTGCCCGAACCCGTCTGAAATTTAGAATCTATCAAGTTCTCATTCACACTGTCTTGATAAATTTTATTTTTTCTCGCCAACACCTCTTTCACAATTTCATCCCGTTTATTCGGGTCTTGTATTTTATAAAAGGTCATTTTTTAAAATACCTAGAAAAAAAATTTATTTCTTAAAGAAGTTGTTGAACTTTTGAATTGCGTCTTCTCGCCATTTTTGGATCAAAGACTCTTTCGTCAACTCGTCCATGTTGCTTTTGGTTTTTATTTTTATTTCCTCCACCATCTCTTTAAACTTTTGAAGCTCTTCCAAAATCAACTGCAACTCAGAATCGCTTATTTTTCCATCCACCAAAGCTTTCGCAATATGGTCGCTGATCGTATTCAATTTTGACTCTGACAACACCTTTATCTTTTCATGCCTTTCCGCTTTTAACGCCAACTTTTTGTTCACTTGCCCTCCAACGATCGATAAAAACCCAACTCCAATAGCTACACCTTCACAAGCAATCGCCGCTGGATTGGCAATAATGGTTGACAAAAGCCCAATTCCAGTCGCACCCAGAGCAATGCACAACACCTGCATCGAATTATCTACATTGGATATGATCCTAAAAGCGCGATGGTACTTTTTACTTAAATGAATTCTCTTTTTTCTCTCATTGTCCATCTCTTTCTGATCTCGCTTATTTTCTGAAGACGATAAGCGTGACCTTCTTCCACTGGAGCTGTCGGATATATTTCTTTATAACTATTGTTATCCGCTTTTTTATCAAGACAAAAAAAATAATTTTTTAAAGAAAATTTGCTAAACACAAACTTTCGCCTTTTTTAATAATCACATCCTTATCGCTTCTGTTGTAAATTTCCATAAAGATCTGATCCACCGGCTCTGAAATCATCATACTGTGATTAAAATAATTCAACTTTACATTAAGACCATGTCTCAAATTCACCAACGCTATCCCCCTCTCAATTCCAAACATAAACAGAAACTTCTGCCTATACGATCGAGCCAAATGAATATCTTTTTGAGCAAATATCTCATACTTATCTACTACTTTTAACGGAGGGTGCTTTAAATACTTGTCAAACACAATAACACATTTTTTCCACTCCTTCTTTCTATCATAATGAACTCTTCGAATACACAGCATCTTTTTTTATTTTAAAAAATTTATTTTTCGTGTGATTTTTTTCATAACGTGATAACGCGTAATGAAAAACTTTAATTTTTGTAAAGGTGTTTAAATCTTTTTTTTGTGCTTTTTTTCTTTCTTCGTCTTCTTTTTTTTTTATGAGAATTAACTTGTAAATTTCTATCTCGCGCCATCCTACTCCTTTACTTCTTAAATACTGAAAAGGATCTACCATTTTAAAACATTTAAGTTTCCCGTATTTCTCTCGCAAGATTCTCATTTTTCTGTCCATTTTATTATCAGAACCAATTTACTTAAGCATAATAATACGCTTGTCCGAGTAAAAGGTAAAAGCTTCCGGATTGACCTGTTTGCGCATCGCCAGAGTTGAGCATGACGACGAGTCTTCTGCCAGCTGCGATGCTAGGTATGGAGTCTGCTTCTGCAAAAATTCTGTAAAATGAGATGGTGTTGGTGGATCCGATGGATGCAGTGGATTGGTACAGCAGTCCCGTCGATGTGCTGTTGAACGAGGATATGTTTGATCCATTCCACGAAGACAAGTAAAAATCATCCAATCCAGATGAGGAAAAGATGCATTTGCTGTCAGGGTCATACCCAGGAAAGTGGAGTAATTGTTTGCACTGAAAGGTGTCCGTGGGCTGAGGGCAGTGCCGTTGCCTGGAGGTAAATTTCCGTCATACATTCTGACTCTAGACTCCCACCAGTTTCCAGAGGAGCCGATGATGTGCACCCTGATGTATTTTAGAAAAACGCCATTTCCTTTTCCATTGGTGTTCAGCAAAACATATTCGTTTCCGTAAGTGGTGTTGAGATATCTGAACGTCCTGCTGTACAATTTAACGGAGGAAAGGAGAGGAGGGATGGAGGTGAATGTGGAAATGAACGGTTGAATCCATTAGGTGATGGCTGCAGCATTATTATTGACCAATTGGATGGTTAAGTTTGAAGTAAACGGCAAGTCGACGGTAAAATATCCTCCTAAGGAAGTAGTGTTGAAAACGTTGCATCCTTGCAAAGAGTTGGCGTAAAACGGACCGCTGAGAGGGGAAAAGAGCAAGTCGCAAGCAAGGCCAGTGTTGTCCACTCCGATTCTTTCCGTGGTTGTTGAATAACTCTAATTTCTCCGTCTGCCAATATCCGAATAAACACATTTCCAGGAACGTTTGCTCCAGTTCCATAAAAAGCCAGCCATAACCTTCTCAGAACTCCAGGACCGTCTACGTAGCTAAAGACTGTGCCAGTGGTTAATCCTGCTATAGTTTGTTGTTTTAACCCCAAGGATGAAAAGCTTGAATTGGGAACAAGTCCTAAAAAGTTGGATTTTTGTGACAAAACGTCTGCGTAACTTTTTGTCGCAGCGTCTAGCGCGTTTGACGGATCAAGCACATTGATCAATTTATGGGAATTTAAATCCAAGTCTGTCGTTCCCACTGAAGTTCCTCCGCCTGAAACATGCGTGTCCACGTAATTTTTTGTGGCTGAATCTGAGGATAAAGTAGGCTCGGCCAAATTGGTCAATTTGTGTGCCGTCATGTTAATGTCTATGTAAAAGATATTGGCGTATGCTACTTTAGTGTCGACGTAGCTTTTTGTCGCTGCGTCTTTTAAAGCGGTTGGATCTGTCACATTGATCAATTTATGGGAATTTAAATCCAAGTCCCCAGTGATCGTGCTTGACCCATCCGTTTTAATTCGCATGCTCGAGCCGACGTCGACGTAATTTTTTGTGGCGACATCATGAAGATTTGTCTGTTCATTCAAATTAATCGCTTTGTGAAAATTTAAATCCAAGTCTGCAGCTCCAATCACAGTGCCAGTTCCTCCCGAAGAATGCGTGTCCACATAATTTTTTGTAGCAGCGTCATGTGAGTTGGTCAGTTCTGCTAAATTAATGATTTTGTGAGAACTAAAATCAATGTCTGAAGTGATGGTGCAGTTTCCATCTGTTCTCACATACAGCTCACTTGATGTCACAAAATAAGGGTTGTATAAATACTTCCCCAATTCTGTCCTTCCAAACCTATCAATCATTTTACTTACTACAAAAAAAATTTTTACCAAAGGGTGTCCATGATGCTTTGAAAGTCAAACCCTTCATCCATCTTCTTCAAGACGTAAAGACACAAGTGACCGCAATAAGACGTGTCTCCAAACTGAACTCTCTTGCTGTTATAATGAACTGGGCTTTTCAAGTATTTAACAATTCGACAAGAGGAGGTTGGGCATAAGAATCGAAACTTTATTTCTTATCACAGTCTTTATACCAACACACCCAATGAAACCCACTTGTACTTGATTCCCCCGTATTCACAATCCCGCATTCTTTTCTTCTTGGCTTTTTCGGCAACTCGTTTCTGACAAAAACACCTCGAAAGTTTTTAATTTTTAACTGTTTAGCAGCCTTTATCAATTGAAAGTTGGTTAAAGCCTCATTAGGCAAAATAATTCCTTCAACGTTGATCATTTTTAAATTTGTTTAAAAATTTAAAAATCTTCTAAATCAGTCAAGATGCTTTTAATAGGACAAGTCTTTACGACCAACTCTTCTGAAACACTCACTTGAATAGACTACCTTTGAACCAATAAACAATCCCTCTAATTTTAAAGAAGCAACCACCTCGCATTTTTGATTAAGATACTCAAAAGGACTTTTATTCACTTCCATTTTACCATCCTTCTTCAAATAAAACATTGAACTTATTTCTACGTCTGACCCTTTTTTCTTTGTATACAATTTACCAAAAAGAATAGGAGAACTGCCAGGCTTTGTTTTTAAAATAGACAAGTCTTCTGTTGCTATCTTCTTCAATCTTCCACCTTTTTTCAACAAAGGACTCAACTCTTTCACTTGTTTGCGAAGGTATTTTGATATTTTTCAGTCACCTCTGCAAATTTACTCCCCTCCTCGCTTAAAAAAGACATGGAATAACCTTTCAGATTCTTAGTCTCTAAATTCAAACTCTTAAACACTCCAAGAGAATGTAAAACAGGAGTGCGCAATACAACTGGACCTTTGCCTGAAGGGTACTCATAATACAACAGAACCTTTTGAAACTGAATTAGAATTGTTGCTGAATAAATCTCCCCCACTGATAATTTACTCTCATCAAAAAATTCTCAACTGTTATATAATTCTTCTTTTTAAAAAGAAAAGAAAATTACTTAACTCATTTTTTAATCCGTGGAAAGTTCCTTGACTTTATTTAATTTTCTGCGAGTATACTCGAATATATCCCCCTTCACTTTGAGATTCTATCATATTTCTTACTCAGACATCATCTAATGGGTTGCTCAAATTCTAGTAAACGCTGAATTTTATTAACATTTTGTAATCTATATCATGAACCAACAACATGATCACTGTCAATATCTAATTGAGGAGCAATTGGAAGTGTCGGATAAGTTTTATCCGTTTCAATAATTTCCAATTTCATACATGAAAGACGAATTCTTTTCTCAATGGGTTCGAAGAATCTAGTGCTATGCATATTGGCTCGAAAGGAACTACTCCAAATAATGCAACATTCAAATAGCTTAACCCTTTTCAATGACTGTATCAGCTCAGGAACTGTTTTTAATTGTGATAGCAATATCATCTACACTTTCAAGTAACGTCTCACTTTTTAAAGTTATTATTCGCTTTAAAGCATATTTCAAAGAAATTATCAACATTCTTTTTGATATAGACACAACAAAACATAGTGACAAATCCTCAGTTTTTCGAGCAGGTACTTTAATATCTTCTTGAGTATAAACCCCCCATTAAACTTGATGATGTCTTAAAAGCAGGTTTTTCGATAGCATACTTCGACTTCCAAATCATACTTTTTAGTTGTAGCTCTTGTTTTTACCTCTTGAGGATTTATAAATTTATAAAAAAACATTTTTATAAAATAAATGTTTATTTCATTCACTCATTGCTCACAAAATCATTCCCAATTGAGGTATAGAGCCAATAGAACTAATTGGTCCTAGTAGTAAACGATGTCGAGATTTTAAGATTTATAGCTAACATACAATTTACCCCAAGTTAACCTCCAAGTCCAGATCCAAAATATGGAGATTGATATAAATATTTTCTATCACTTTAAATCTAACACTTCCTCTTTTATAATTTCTGTTATATTTAAAATGGTCTTGATCTACATATATATATATCTTTATTATTAATTAATACTCTCTATGTGTAGGCATAATTTTTGGAAGAAAACCTCTGCCTTCATTAAACTTTCGATCATGTCAGCAATTCTCTCATACAACGCTTCATACTAATAATACCTCCTATATAATCATTAAAAATTGCTGAATCAGTTCAATTGTTGAAAAATTAATTTAAACACATAAAAAGTTCATACGTAAAATGATATGTATTTTCTCTATGATGTGTATTTTTTTTTCATCATTTTTTTAATTCGATTAAAATCATTTAAACGATAATCGTTTATACTCGTCAAATGTATTGGAGTATATTAGAATATATTAGAATATATTAGAATATATTAGAGTATATTAGAAAATATTAGAATATATTAGAACATATTAGAATATATTAGAATATATTAGAATATATTAGAATATATTAGAATATATTAGAATATATTCGAATATATTCGAATATATTCGAATATATTCGAATATATTAGAATATATTCGAATATATTCGAATATATTAGAATATATTAGAATATATTAGAATATATTAGAATATATTAGAATATATTAGAATATATTAGAATATATTAGAATATATTAGAATATATTAGAATATATTAGAATATATTAGAATATATTAGAATATATTAGAATATATTAGAATATATTAGAATATATTAGAATATATTAGAATATATTAGAATATATTAGAATATATTAGAATATATTAGAATATATTAGAACATATTAGAAAATATTAGAATATATTAGAACATATTAGAATATATTAGAATATATTAGAATATATTAGAATATATTAGAATACATTAGAGTATATTAGAATACATTAGAGTATATTAGAGTATATTATTAAATAGATGTAGAAGAAATATTTAGATTTATCAATCATGCTTTAATACATCTTTCAAACTTCTTTACAGCCTTGCATAAATATTTTCTAAGGGTGTTATTATCATAATTGTAATCATTGTTATCTTTTAGGATCCATAGTGCATCGTGCTAAATAGAAAAGTTACCTAAGAAAACAGTACCAAGATTTTTTTCAAGATATATCCGTTTCTTCACTCAATGAGGCAACTGCAAAATAAATTATAGCAACTATAGTATATTGAATGTAGTTTCTTTTAGTCAGGGTTGGATGTTTGAGATCCTAGAGAGTTATAATAAGAAAAAAAATCTTGACATTGCATTATTAGAGAAGCAGAATAAACAAGAAGCTTGTCGAAAGAGAATTTTTCGCTCTACAAGACAGTCTACTTGGTTTTTTTTTTTGAATTCATTTTTGTCAATTTTTAGAACATTTAAATGAAAATGCTCGTTTCTGTCAATTTGACAAAAACGAGCATTTTCGACTTCACTTTCTTTTTGCGTTCAACCGAGGTACCAAAGCAATAGAAGCTGCCAGAGAAATTTGTGCTGTATACGGAGAGGGTGCTATAGCTGAAAAAAATGCCTGATATTGGTTAGCGAAGTTCAAAAGTGGCAATTTCTACCGCAAGGACGCATCTCGTTCCGGGCGACCAAGTGTGTTTGATGAAAAGCGTTTGAATCAACTTCTGCACCAAGACGCGCGTCAAACAACCAGAAAGTTTTTACTCATTGGGAAGGGCTCAAAAACATGGAGTTGGGTGCCACATGTATTCAGTGAAAAAAATTAAAGTCAACAATTGATAATTGCTGCTAGTTTGCTTGCTTGTCATCTATCAACTCATATGTAAAATCTCGAGGATTGAAAGCTGATCCTTTTACTTTGGAGAGACTATGTACAAAATAGAAGAATAGTGCTTAACCTGCTCCACCAACAGAGTATGTAGTAAAATAGGTTAACAATAATAATAATAGTTAAGTTACAAATGCCACATAAAACAAAACCCATTTACAATATTAAATAATAATTGTTACTTTCAACATGCTCCTTTAAAATAATTAAATTATAATGTCACTTTTAACATTATAGACATAAGCTGAGATTTCTTTATCGTTTTGTCACTGGTGACGAAAAATAGTGTCTTTACATTAACATGAAGCAGGAATTTTTAGACCCGGAAAAATAAGCGAAACAAGATCAAGTGGTTTCACCACTTGATCTTGTTTCGCTTACGTGGTCGCTTATTATAATGCTCCACCTAATATATATATATATATATATATTAGGTATAATGTGCCACCACTTGAAATATTTGATAGATTCAATCCAAAGTGAACATTAAGAATTTATCAAAAGCGAGACAGAATCGGAAAAGTTCATGAAGAAATTAATGGATTCCATGGCATGGTATCAGGAAAGTTTTTCAAATAAAAGAACTTTTATTGTTCCATAAGCAAACTAGTATTTCAAACTAGCAATTCCCAGTGGATAATGTCTTCCCAATCAGACCATATACACAACATTTTCTTTCATGAATAAAGATCTTGTTTTGCTCGCGTGTCTAATATATAAAGCCCAAAGGTTGTATGTGTGTGTGCATGTGGATGCGTTTTTTATACAATTCCAGAGTTCTGATCCGAACTTCAATAAGTTTTGCACAGACCCCTCGTTCTACCAGGGAAAGGTCATTGGCTACTTTTGTCCCAGAGTTGACTCTAGGGATTACCTTATTTACTAGGGTCACCCTGATTTACTACACAGGGTACTTACCAGCTATTATGTATGCATACTTTTACCAAGTACTTACCAGCTATTATATATGTATATTTCTAAATAAACTATTGCTTTATTTACGAAACTGATTATAACTTATGTTTTTATAACAGACTGGTCTACGTGTGTACGTCTTTGAGTGACGTGTTTTCCTAATCGGTGTTTTTTCGTTTATTTTTTTTTTTCTTTTACTACGCTTTATTCTGTGAAACCCCACATAAACTCTTCTGATTTAAAATGTCAATTAAAGTGTTGATAATAATTGCGCCAGTTGGTGGAATAATTTAAAAAAATATATTCTTTGGGTTGTGAACTTTGTGAAGAACGGCTAAACGGTAAATATGTGCACGTTAACTTTTGTAAGTTATTGCATTTTCGAAATGCATTTGTTTAAAAAATGAAAGCTTGAACAATTTACTTAAAATCGCAAAATAATCAACCTAAAACCACCGATTGTCAAACTCCAATTAAAAACCCCAGTTAGCCACTGTTATCAAACCGCGTTACTTCACTTACCAAAGATTTAAGGTGAAGTTTTTTTTGTTAGTTTTTTTAATTTTATAAAACTGCCTTTATAAATGTAAAATAATTTAGATGTAAGAACTTTTAAGAGTTTATATTTCAAATAATAAATATTATAGTATTATTGATTTATTGATGTTGCACGATTAGTATGACCTGCGTTATGTGACTACTAAAGCATTTTTAAAACTATTAACAAAAAATTATAACCAAAGAAAGAAATCAAAAAAGTTTTTGTTGAACGTGGAATCTTCGTTCTCCAAACATTTATTTATTCAATTGATTCTTTGCTCTTTTAGATCAAAACTTAATTTAACAGGTTTTTTCTGGTTAGTTAAGACTTTGTTGAGAGTTTGAGTAGCGGAAATCACCTTCGTTTGTAAAACTCAGCTGAAAAAGTACAATAGATAATTAATTAATGAGGTCATGCAACTATTCAACGAGAAGTAAGTCTCTTTTATGTATCTTTTTTGTGACCATTGAGGCGGCTTTAATATTATTTCAACTTTTAAGTCATTATCTAGTGACAGCTCCTAACTTGTTTCAAAGTAAGTTTTTTTTTTCGTTTTTTTTTAAATTTTTAAGAAAACATTGTTTTTTTCTTTAAAGTTTTCTCATCATATAAGTTTTTATTACGCTATTGAGTCATTTTTAAAAAAAGTACTCTTTAAAAAATGCAAATCTTAAATTATTTGACTTTTCTTATGCCTTGTCGATTCAACATTCATTACACACACGAAATTCTCTGTTTTTTTTTTCAAAAAAAAAACAAAAACAAAAAAAAAAAAAACTGTTTTTGATGGTATAAAAACATTTGGCTGCCAGATTTACATTAAGAAAAATATAATACCGTCAAAAGGATAAAAATTCCATAGTAAAATTTTGCGATGTCTTTACTGGCTACACCAAGTGGTTTCAAACCTGTTCTAACAACTTTATACTCTTCTAGAATTGAATAACATTTCAAAAAAATATATATGCGTTGATTATCAATATTATGATTAAGTGTTATCATTTATAAATATTATTGATAACATAAAAATTTTGATTAATTTAAAGGTGTTGTGAAAATTTTGTCATAAATAATGCAGAGCTAAATAATGCAGGGAAACTTTTACAGCTTCAGATGTAAGAGAAAACGACAGGTGGGAGACATTAAGCCATGGCTCTAAATTTGAATAAAGTTACTCGGGATTTAATTCCAATTTCAGAATTTAAGTATGTTTATTTTAATATGAATGACCAGGTTGGAACGATTTCAACTGGCTACTCTAAAAAATAAGAAAGTTCTCATTATCTACCATGTGGCTACTTTACAACGAGTATAAAAACTTATACCACAACATCTCATTTCCTTTAAAGAAGCAAAAAATTCTAAGGCGTAGAAGTTTATTTCCAAAACTTTATTTTTTCAAGACTTCAAGATTATTTATACAAAATTTTTATTCTCCTTTTTTCTATGCGTCACTTAGTACACTTTATATATATATATATATATATATATATATATATATATATATATATATATATATATATATATATATATATATATATTTCAAATAAGTTTATAATTTAAAGAATAATTAGTGGATAAATATTTGGTATAAAAGAATTTATTGCTTGTCAAGTTTAACTTTTTTACTAATCTTAATATTTATATGGATATTCTGATGGAAAGCATTTTAAAATCCCCTTTTATCATTCTTCTGAGGTTTGAATCTTCAAAAATGTTTTATATTTTTTAAGGATATGGAAATTGAAGGAAAGTTGTTGCTGACTCAGCTGATTAGAAAAAAAGTTATTTTCAAATTTTGTATAACAAAACCGAAACTTTTGATCAATGACAGCTAGAAAATTTATTCTGACACTGCACAACTTCTATATTAAATGCACAGCTTCTGTATTAAATTTCCTGACAACTTCTTTATTTCTTTATTGCTTCATGCCAAAAAATAATATCTAAATAGTTATTATCAACAATTGTTGTAACTAACCTCAGTTAGATTCATCGACTAAAATACCTAATCCTTAAACACGAGGAAGGAGGGGGGGGTTCATTTTTTTAAAATTTATCTCGCCACCCATTTCACTGGTGACTGGTGGTGACATTCAGAAACAAGCTCGACCAATACAGCTCGAGCATACTTCAGTAGTCCAAAAAAAATCTATTCTTTGAGGATATCAAGAAATTACTTTCCAAGAGTTTGTTAACTATATTTTGAAAAAAAGAGATTTTGATGAACATAGGGATTTGATGACCAAAACTATTCTCACCGTGTTCCTATTAGTATAATTACATAGGCAAAATGGAAAAATTAACTCCATACATTTAATTCTTTACTCTGAAAAGCTATATCTTAACTTGTTGCTTCTTCTGACGTAATGCGCAGAGCATAGGTCATATTAGCCCATTTTCTGATACAATTATTCAACCGCTTCGAGTATTTAGCACTTTGTAGCAAAATGAGAAATAGCTTGTTCTGTATGGGGAGGAGACATGTACTCCAGAGTTTTAAACGGGTCAAAAAAGCGCTTCGATATACCCAAACAAGAAAAACTTTTTTGACCAACAGCCTATGCATAGCGCTACTTTTCTTATATGTTTTAATTTTTCTTTTACAAGCACCTTGCCATCTTCAAATTTCGTACCAAGCTGCATGTTAAGTTTGGTTGACCCAAAAATCAACCAGGAAAAAGTATTTAACAAATTTGCTTACCCCAATTGTAAGGTTTGTTTCATTTGTTTTGTTAAATTTTCTCAATTAATTGTAGGGTAAGGTTGCTAATATTGTACCGATGCCTATATTGTACTTTTAACATAACTCGTTATTTTTACAACCCACAAGAAATTTTTTAACTTATTTTTTATATTCGCTGAATGAAATTAAGTAGTCAACTTTTTTTTTTTTGTCATCCAACTGCATTAAGGCCAGAGTAAGCTCTTGTTGGTTTGTTATTGAAGATTTCTTATTTTAGGTTTTTATGGCTAAACGTATTTCACTAAAAAAAGCAGAAGATATGATTTGTTCAGTGTACTTATGTTAAAGCATAATTTATCTAAATTCAAAGTAAATACCTAGAATTTAAAATATCTTATTTTTAGTTGTCAAATTTTTAAATTAACTGTATGTCAGATTAGTTGCGTAAATTGTACCTCAAGGCATGTCCTATATTGTAACGACGCAACCATTCTGACCGCTAAAAAACGATTGTAAAGTTTAACAAATTCCTTTTGAGATTCCAATTAGAAAAATACTTACAATACGAACTTCACCACTTAAACAAAAAAATAAAAATTTTAATATTACTCTTGTATTGACAAGCAGTCCTTAAAAAGATTCACTCTCTAGTTCAGTTTTACCAATATGTCAAGGCTGATGTATTGTTGGCTGTGCAGGTGTTAATCAAAAACAGACACAATGAAACTTTTGCCAAAAATAATGTTTTTATGCATTTTATTTTATAATATTTAGTGTGGTTGTTTTTAAAACAGATATAGTATATATTGTTTTACCTTATTTAGTATATCTTTAATACCTACCTGCCTCCTCTATTCTAATCATAGCTAACCCATTGGTAAACTTACAACTTAAATAAACATTGTGCCATATGTGATGATACTTGTTTTTGGCATTTTCCAGAAGAATAAAAGTTCCAAGTTGCATAGAGTTTATTAAATAAAAAACTTCATTTCATTATATTCTGGGCAGGTAGGTGTTATGTTATGTTTTATCAGAATATATCCAATTGCTGATTTTATAAAAACCATTCCTTTTAATCAGTTCTTTAAATCCCTTAAATCTAAAATCATAATATATTTGCAAAGCTGTAAAGTAATTGAAATCAAGAAAGTGTTACAATATTGGATTACAATGGTACAATTAAGGATCTAGTTTCCTTAATTGTACTCTTAGAGCTATTTTTTTAATTTGATTCTTCATGACTTTTTAAATTTTCAATTTTTTTAACGTCTTTTCAACAAACAATCTTTAAATTATGAAATTCAATTGAAAATCCATGTTTTCACTCAGTAGATTACCTACATTTTTTAGTTTTGTCTTAGGGGGTACAATATTGGCAACCTTACCCTACTTGAGTAATTGTATAGTACAATTAAATCACTTGTTGCCTTTTTGTTTTTACAACATTAATGCTCCTTACCTAGAAATAGGAAATTCTTGTCACAGGCAGATAAAATATTTTTAAATTCAGGAATATTCACAGTTTCGATCGAACAATCAGATGCTGTAATCTGTGCAGAACCTACAAGAAATCGGTCATTATACTCAACAGAATTTGTAGACCATTTACCACCTCTCTTGTTAATAAACTCCTGTAAATGTATGTACTTTTGCACCTCCACGAGCTGAATGAGTTTCTTTAGTTTGCCAAGTTAATATTTTTCCTTAAATCATCACTTACTTCAAACTCTTTTCTAAAAATCTGGATGATGAGTTCTAAGGTCTATGATTTTATCAATTTTTTCACAAAAAAAAGGGTTAAAATAGTTTTGAAGATGTTTTTTTTTTTTAAAAAAAAAAGTTGTTCGAAAATATTTTAAACCTTTTTTTTTTAATTCAGCATTCAGGTTTACAACGAAGGCAGGGTGGGTAAGAGGTTCAATTAAATGAAATGATTAGTGACGACCTTAAAATGCGTAATCTAACAACTATTACAACTACCTTCTTTTTTTTTTTTTTTTCTTTTCAATAGCGTTTGCTTTAATCAAAAAATTTAAATTTTCGCGAATTAAAAAATATTTCATTCATTTGTTATTGAAAATTACAAAACTATTTCTAATTTCTGTTAATCATTCTGAGGTAAGAAGTTTTCGCAATTATTTTGCGAAAAGTTTTTCTCCTTTACTTTTAAAGTAGTAACATTAAAGTAGAGAAAAATCTTTCTAAAGAATAAATGCCCTTGACTCAAAGCCTTTATAAAAAAATGTTCGGCACATTTCTTAACTAATTGTGTTAAAGTTTAAAATAATGAATTATGTCAGAAAATAGTTACTTTATTTACAAGCGCTTTTATTTATTTACGTTTTGCTTCACGTTTTACAAATGAATGTTCTTATTACACACTGCAATGGTAAATCTCTCCTTGCCTCCGCAAATTGAAAAAAAAAATCCTTTCATTAAATCTTTGCACCAGTTTTATTTGTAAACAAATGCTTTCAGACAATTACCAGTTGCGTAATAGGCTAAGTACTTTGATATTCCCCGTATTATGACGAGTTAAAAGGTGAGTCATTAAAGTAAATACAATTAATGACTCAACCGTTTGCAACACAATTCAACATTCTTTACTCGCTTCAGTACAGAAACTCCTTTACATTTACTGAAACAGCAAATATTTTATGAAAAAATATAAAAGATACAATGAAGGGAAAACCTCTAATATGGATAATTTTTGTGACCTTTTTAGCAGCTGTCATCCTCCGTGAAGTTCGAAATTATGCTTCATCGCGAATTCATTTGCTCGAAAGTAAGTTAGAAATTCATCTTTTTTTTTTTATGATTTCCTATCGCAGATAATTCTTGGAAGAAATAACAATTTAAGTATACTTTACTTTGTTGTTATATGCATCATGTTCTGCTTTGTGATGTAAGAATCATAGTATATAAAATGTTTTATATAGTTGAAATAACTTGTCTTGGAATTCCTGAATTTAACGGAACGGGTTGATACCTATGTTTTAAACAAGAATATAAAGAAGTTATTAAGCAGTCCTCATGCGTGTTCTAGTGGTAGCAGAAAACTGCTTTTTGGGTTTCTTACTTCTTGGCTGTTTTTACTTCTATGAGTATAACTTTTTTAAAAAATACTTAACACTTAAAAATTTTATGCAAAAAATAATCCTGTTAAAAATATTGATTTTCAACAGGATCATCTCTTGTCTTTAGTTCAATAATAATTCATATCATAACACTCTTCATTAAAAACATATGTAAACTGATGCATAAACTTTTCTTGATTGAAAGAAAATTTACTCTTTCATCTGTTTTTCTAAATTGATAGGCATTTTTTAAAATCATAATTAACTAAAGGCTCTATTTTTACATAATTATGTTTGTTTATTATCATAGTTGTATATGAAATAACTTTTATTTGTTGAGGTTAAGTAAAGTTGAGAGTATAAAGTTTTTTTGTTATTTTTTTTGTAAACATTTTTTTATTTGAGTTTTTCTAAAATAAAAAAATGTTTACAAAATCTAGATTGCAAAACAAAATGACATTCAGGTCAAAAAAATGTTCTCTTTCTGATAATTATCAGCAAAAGATTTTTTTCGGGCCTATTCAGGTAAAAGGACCTCAGAAAGCAGTGGGACCTCAGAATGTTAGGTTTGAATTTAACCAACATAGAACTCGATTTTTTAAATTAAGTTCTAAAAGTGTTGAATAATCTGATTAAAGAATATAATGTTCAATCATTAACAAAAAAATATTACAAATAATCCTTACAAAATAATCTAAATTACGAAGACGTTGAAAATAGTCTATAAGCAATAAACTTATTTTTTAAAAATAATTTTAAATATTTCAACCCCTTCTAAAAATAAGTTTGCAGAACCTTATCAGAAATGTTGCCTTAAGACTCTAAAAACAGTGTTCAAAAGATGCGTGCGCAGAATAAAAAGATGCGTGCGCAGAATAAAAAGATGCGTGCGCAGAATAAAAAGATGCGTGCGCAGAATAAAAAGATGCGTGCGCAGAATAAGTCCAATTTTCTTAAAATCGCTTTTTTAAATACCTAGCATTTTGAGGTGCTGCACCTAACGTTTTGAGGTACCAAATCAAAAACTATATAACAAACTTAAGTTATTGCTTTTTATCATTTTTTTATAAACTGGAGGGTTTCATCGTGATTGTAAATTCTAGTGGTATCTATATATCCCTGCCATACACCTGTTTCTAATTGATTTGCACCAATGAAAATATTACATTCTATAAGTTCTTCAGCTAATTTATTGAGGTGTTTACATGCCATTGCTTTTGTGCTGTTAAGGGCACGATTTATGGATACAGTTCCTTGTCTCTTTTTGGTTATGTACTTTTGATATTTTGCATCCCAACGCTTCCAAAAAGACTTGCTAAGCTTCTTTGTTCGGAGTGCTCGTTGAGCATTTGGTGATAGCTTAGTGATCTGACGTCAACGAAGGTTTCTACAGGCTTGCTTTCTTACTTCCGAAACATTCAACATTATCCTTGTCAACTCCAACCTGTTCAAACCTTGTAGGCACCTAAATATATCATTGAAGTAATAATACAAGAAAACTAAATAATATAAGTTTAGTTTTCTTAATGAAACATATTAAAAAACCAGGATTTTATTACAGTTTATAAATTTTCATTTCTCAATTATGTGTAGATATTACCTATTCTTGTTTCTTATATAAGAGACTAACGACTCTTCTTCATCTTTTGTAAAAATTGAACAATATTCCTTCTCGTTTCCAGTTACAATGACACCATCAATTCATTTATTAATTGTTCTAAGATCCTTAATTAGTGGAAATTTTCCTGAATTGATTGTAGCCCAACAACGTTTATTGTTGATTTGGCACCACTTAGCTGCTTCCTCTAACGGCTTACTTTTCATCATTATGACATCTCTTAGAACATTGCATCTTGATTTTCTTGTTGGTTCTAAAGGACTTTCCCATTTCTTATTTATTCTTTACTGAAAGGAAAATCAAAACACACTTTTGTACTTGCACTTTACTTTAGTAAACGCACTTTAGTTTAATTTATTCATTATTTTAAAAGCAAACACAAAAAAAACACGCTAAAGTGCGTTTTGAATGAGGTTTTGTGACGAAACTATAAGCAGAATATTCATTTCATAATGTCGAGAAGAAACTGAATGCAAACAACTTTTTTTTAATATGTTAATTAGCTTTCATTAACCTAGCGTTTTGAGGTCCCTCAACCTAGCATTGTGTAGTGGAATGCTAAAAGTATAAAAGATAAGTGAACAAAACATTAAAAAATATATTCAGCATTGAAAATAAGTAATATATGCAGAAATTCATGATAAACTAAGCAGTATTGGCAACAATACTACCTATTATTAAACCTGGCATTCTGAGGTCCCTAACGAAAAAAGCATATCCTAAATATTTATCTAAAGGCATATGAAAATTGTATTAAAAACTACTAAAATCTTTTGGCAATCTAGCAGGAGTATTATTTCAACTCTCAAAAGTAAAAACAAAGTATATGCTCAAATATTTGGGGCTTAACAAAATCTTTAAAAACACCTAACATTTTGAGATCCCTTTACCTGTATGAAATTGGTATATTAATATGAAATGCTAATTTGGTTTATGAAATATGAAAAATAAAACAAGTTTTTCTACCTTTTTGACTACTACTACTACTACTACTACTACTACTACTACTACTACTACTACTACTACTACTACTACTACTACTACTACTACTACTACTACTACTACTACTACTACTACTACTACTACTACTACTACTACTACTACTACTACTACTACTACTACTACTACTACTACTACTACTACTACTACTACTACTACTACTACTACTACTACTACTACTACTACTACTACTACTACTACTACTACTACTACTACTACTACTACTACTACTACTACTACTACTACTACTACTACTACTACTACTACTACTACTACTACTACTACTACTACTACTACTACTACTACTACTACTACTACTACTACTACTACTACTACTACTACTACTACTACTACTACTACTACTACTACTACTACTACTACTACTACTACTACTACTACTACTACTACTACTACTACTACTACTACTACTACTACTACTACTACTACTACTACTACTACTACTACTACTACTACTACTACTACTACTACTACTACTACTACTACTACTACTACTACTACTACTACTACTACTACTACTACTACTACTACTACTACTACTACTACTACTACTACTACTACTACTACTACTACTACTACTACTACTACTACTACTACTACTACTACTACTACTACTACTACTACTACTACTACTACTACTACTACTACTACTACTACTACTACTACTACTACTACTACTACTACTACTACTACTACTACTACTACTACTACTACTACTACTACTACTACTACTACTACTACTACTACTACTACTACTACTACTACTACTACTACTACTACTACTACTACTACTACTACTACTACTACTACTACTACTACTACTACTACTACTACTACTACTACTACTACTACTACTACTACTACTACTACTACTACTACTACTACTACTACTACTACTACTACTACTACTACTACTACTACTACTACTACTACTACTACTACTACTACTACTACTACTACTACTACTACTACTACTACTACTACTACTACTACTACTACTACTACTACTACTACTACTACTACTACTACTACTACTACTACTACTACTACTACTACTACTACTACTACTACTACTACTACTACTACTACTACTACTACTACTACTACTACTACTACTACTACTACTACTACTACTACTACTACTACTACTACTACTACTACTACTACTACTACTACTACTACTACTACTACTACTACTACTACTACTACTACTACTACTACTACTACTACTACTACTACTACTACTACTACTACTACTACTACTACTACTACTACTACTACTACTACTACTACTACTACTACTACTACTACTACTACTACTACTACTACTACTACTACTACTACTACTACTACTACTACTACTACTACTACTACTACTACTACTACTACTACTACTACTACTACTACTACTACTACTACTACTACTACTACTACTACTACTACTACTACTACTACTACTACTACTACTACTACTACTACTACTATCGATTAATTTTACATTTTTGTATTTTCAACTTCAGATTGCACTTTACAGAGCACTTTACACTGATTGAGACCAATGTTTTTATTCAATTCTAAATAAGAATAAAATTCTCATAAAAATGGGGGGAGGGGGGAAGAGAAAATTTAGTAATGCCCAGCATTCTTACAATTACAAATAATTGTAACTTAAAAAATGACCGATAATGGAGTTGTGGTTTGAAAAATACTATTCTGAATGAAATATTTTTCCAGGCAGTTATGTGCTTAATACAAAGAGTTGCCTCAATCGATGGTACAGACCAAGCTTAGAAGGATTTCGAAAATGAGTCGATTTTTTATTTTTTGAATCAAATTATGATCGAATCTAGAAAGGGTAAAATCTATATTATATATATATATATAATATTTTATGTAATATTTCGGCTCATATAGTTTGATAATGGCTCTCACCATATGAGCCGAGATATTACATAAAAAAGAAAAAGAAACAATAGTATGATAGCGTATATGATGTTTTAATAATTATATATATATATATATATATATATATATATATATATATATATATATATATATATATATATATATATATATATATATATATATATATATATATATATAACATTTACGGACCCCTTTTCGAACTTTTTCATATTTCGCTCAAACCAATACGCCTCATATTATTAAATTAAAAATTCGCCTTTAAGGTTTTATTGCTCACTATTTTTAGTGAGACGCAACGTCTCGTATTGTATCGTAAGCAAGACTTATAAGCTAATAAAATTATGATTTAAAAGAGAAATAATAAAGCTAGTAACTGTCTCTTTTTAAACAATTATGGTCTCTAAATGACTTGTTATAGGAATAAATATGTATGAAAGGAAATTCCATATTGCATCTTTATTAACCACGCCAAAGTGAAAAAAACTTATTTGAAAAAAAAAAAAAGTGCTCCAAAAACGGTTTTTTATTTTCCAAATCACCTGTACTGTTTAGTTATTTAATTTTCCAAACCACCAGTACTGTTTAGTTATTTTATTTTTCAAACCACCTGTACTATTTAGTTATAAACAAGATTTTGAGGATACTCTGTCGATGTCCAAAAACTATATCAGGTTAAAACAGGCGGGTTTCGGAGTTCTGATGTTCAAAATTGGTATTTTCCAGAGGTGGTACCAAATTTAAACTTTTTTTCTATTCATACTACTGTCAAGTAATGTTTTACAAAAAAACTGCATTAATCATAACCTTCGAACAATATTAACCAGAAAATTCAGTATTTCTTTAAATTTTTTATTTCTATTTCAAGCAAGTTGGAAATATTCTTAATTCTTGAAAAAGTTTTGTTTTGTTTTGTTGTTTTTTTTTTTTTTTTCATTAACATTATCAGCTAATTATATATTCGCCAACTGTAGATTCGCTAATTTTAGATGTTCTGATTGGATATTAAGGTTAAACTTCTCATGGATGATATGATGCACAGTTAATGTTTTCCATGAAGTTGTTTTAAATGGCAAAACAGAAAACTTTACTGAGAAGTGATGAAGTTCTCATTGATGTTACATATGATACAATTACTCAATGTCCAGGTAAACTAAACCTCTCAAAGAAAGGTTTTGCATACAAAAGACTTTTATTTACGATGAGTTTTGATACAAATCTTGAAAAAAAAATACAGCCATGACAGCGATGAAAGAATTGTGTGAATAAATGTGCCAGATGTAGAAATGATTATAACCACGACGTATTTTAGCCCAAAGTTAAATAGATTTCATGAGCAATTATCAACTATTCTGGAATGAAAATCATAAATGAAACTGTCAGAAATGCATTTTCAAACATGGTGTACAACAAAAATCTAAAGGTTGTATTCATAAATGGGAGTCAGTAAAATAGAAAAAAAAACGGACTTTTACAAATTCTACTGTATCGAAAAAAAAATTGGTTAAGGCATTTAAAAAACTTTCACACCAATACCGAAAAGGAATGATACTGTTTGCCATTTTATTTTGCAAATTAACATCAGCCATCATTGGTTTTGCTTTGTGGCACATAAATGTTTCTGTTTCCAATTAGCTTTAAAGTAAGTTTTATGAGATATATTCAAACCTACGCTGGTGGTGTTCAATGCTGTAAAAAAAAAGCGGTTTTTATTTTATTATATTTAATGCAAGTTTACAATGCAATTCGTTCAGCCATGTAAAGATGCAATTCGAGTCTACTGACTCTAATTGTATTGCATAACTTTTCTTTTTTTATAAATCTCCTTTTTCTCTTTCAAAATATTCTTTTACTTCTTTTTCCTTGCATTCTTTTTCAAAATCTTTTTTTTTTCTCTTTTAGAAAACTCCTTTTTTTAAAAATTCTTCTAAGAAAATCCTCCTAACTATTCTCCCGTAAAATCTTTCTAGATTTTCTTAATTCTTTTTATGTATGACCTGCTCATAACTCTTAAATCAAGTGTTATTCTAGCAAAGAGAATGGTTTAATTAGTTTAAACAGGTTTAACCAGTAAATCTTTTGATTAACGTTATCTAGCAGGCAAAAAGAAATCTAAAATGAATTTAGTATGCATTTCAAAACTGGTCTATAAGATGTCTGAGTTCACGTCGTGAAAGAAAGCTAAATAGATGTCTGTATTATAGACATTTTATTTGATAAAAAATAAATAGAATAGATGTATATTACACATCTTTTATGCATCTAAAATGATGCCTCTTTATCAAATTTTTGTGTGTGTTTGCATTGATGATTTCTAGTCTCGACTTGTATGTAAAAATCATAAAATAGTTGCAAAAATGGTGCATGGCTTAGTAATTGAATTATAATCAATTTATCAGTGAAGTTACATTTCAGTTCCTGGTATTACTTTATTTTTCATGCACTTGCAAGAGTGAGTGTCCACAATATGTTTCGGCTGTCTTGCACTTTCGTTTCATCGAATACAATATTTTTGAGTCGAGCAAATTCTGAAACTTATGTTTTTACTTTTTTTCGTTTTCTCTTCTCACAGTTTCAAAAATTCTAGTTTTGTAGAATTTAAAACTGATGCTGGTATTTTAACGGCTCCTGAGGAATATTCAAAATTATCTCTGCAACGTCAAATTTCGTCCCAACAGTGTGAGATTTTTTTAATAACGTTTTGTTTCAACTCCACCATTAACTTTTTTTGTTTGGAAAAAATATCTTTGCCAAGGCTTTTAGTTTTTTTTTTAATAGATTTTGGTCAATAATATTGGCATTTATATTTAATTGACTCCATACAATTTTAAAATTAATCGTATTAACAAAATCACAAAATTCTTTTTCCCACCTTCAAGAATAATTTTAAAAATTCAAACATTTTAAAGCTTCTTGAATTAAGCATGATATTTATAAAAAATGAAAACCCTTTAAAATAGTTATAAATCGTATTTTTCCAATAATAGTGTTTGTCATCGAGTCTGTTTGTGGAGATAAGCCTCTCGACATGCTGAAAATGTATAGGGTGATCGAAAATCACTATTGAAATTGCAAACCCAATCCTCTTGATTTTGCCCAAATATTTCAATATCTATTTTTTAAGAAGGCAGAATGGATTCTACTTCTTTTTTCTGAAATTAGATGTTCTAACGTTTTCAAAAGTTTAACTCATCCCAGCAAACATTTAGTCTAAAAAAGACGTCTTAAATATGTCTTTTAGACGTATTAGACGTTTTTTATACATTTAAAAGACGTCTTTTTTAGACTCGATGTTTGCTGGGATTATTCTTAGAAAAATTTTTTTTTGACACAAAGCTTATATACACCATTGACTTCTACCGATTAGGGTCTATATTTGGTAAATCTAGTTTGCAATCAAATAATATGAGATGAGGCTAGTTCTGAGTTGTCTGGTTAAAAATTAGTATAACGAAAGAATTTGCTTTAAAAAGCAGACCCTTAATTTTTATAAACAAAAGGTTTGAAAATGCTTTTAACTCATTGTGTTAATTTTAATGTGAACGTTCTGTAAATTAAACTAAGTTAAAACTTTGTTATTTTTGTGTATGCTTTAGATTGCATAAATGTTGTTATCAAAAAAGAGGGTCAGACTTATAAAAAGGTATGTCTATTTTATAAAAACTTGAGGCAAATGACTTTATAAATTACCAAAAGTTGTGTAAAAATAACTTGCTCATATAAAAGTGATTTACTTTTCATGTAAATTTAATTTTTTTATTTATTTTTTTTTATTTGTCAAGATACAGAACATCTAAAATATTTCTTGAAAATTCTGAATTAATAATTTGTGTAAACTTGTTTGGTTTTTCGTAAAATCAACTCTTAATTCGATTCTATTAGCAATGGCCAAAATTTAATGTTAGTAACTACTGTTTTTTTTTTTTTTAAACTCTTCCATTTTTGAATGTCATTTTAAAAAATTAAATGAAAATTAAATTTTAGATTAATATTAATAATAAAGTTAAATTAAAAAAACAATAATATTAATAATAAACTCAAATTAAAAAATAATAATGATATTAATGAAGTCAAATTAAAAAAAAAAAAAAATTAAACTACCGTGGTGTGACCTAACAAAGTCCAATGCTTTAAGAAGGTCCTAATTTAGGAAATGACAAATTTCGTATATATAAAAGAGACATTTGCGAAAAATAACTTAGTTGTTTTAACTAGATATCTAGTTAGATAAAATAACTAAATCTTTTTTTCTAAATGTTTATTTTATGTATTCGAAACTTGTCATTTCTTATATTAGGACTTTCTTAAAGCATAGGACTTTGTTAGGTTACGCCACGGTAGTTGGTACCACGCATATGCACGCAAAAATATTATTGTATGCGCATACAAATGAAACTGATGATATTTTATGAATACGAAAAAATTACTTTAACTTCCTTCGACAAAGCACAAAATATGTTATTTTGGTATTGCGTTGGTATTCAATTACATCTATTGAAACAAATAATTTTCTTTCTCGGGTTTATTTAAAGCAAGTTATCTAATATTTTTTCAAAAGTAAAAAGTTATTAACTCAGGGTCCCATTTAGAACTCAACCAATGTATAGGTTAAACACTAAGAGACGCCACCTCTCTTAGATTACGGTCAATTTTCAAACTAAATATAATGCTAATTAACAAATAATTTTTTAAGACTTAACGAAACTTCAGGACATTTGTATCGGTTCCTAACCCACGTAAACATGATTGTCTGTTAGAACAATCAAAGGCGTTTCACTTCGCGCTTTGCGTTTGATAGTTCATTAATTCGGATTCAAATATTTGTTTGACTTTTTCAGGTGTTGAGTGCCCTCTTCTTATGGTCTTACAAATTTTATTCCTCTTCACTAAACCAACAAAACGCCTCTCCTCTCTTCGTGCCCCCTTTTTTAATTTAGAAACAAAAACACTAAAGAAATGGATTGTTGTGCTTGACAGGTACCCAATGCGCGCGTAAAATTCAAATACTAAGAGATTTTGTCTGAGATGATTTAATGCACATTTTATGGTGATTATTTTGTGTGATCAATGACACGAAATTTGAGTTAAACATGGCAGAAAACAAAAGCAAGAACTATATGAAAAGCCACATGAGAGATTATAGAGGTTTTAACAATTTTTTAATGCTAATGAGTAAGAGAATTTAATGAAAATGATACTGACTCCAATTCATTTTGTCTTGCGTACATTCCCCCCTTACATGGGTAATTTTAAATATTTTGAAGAAGAAGAACAAAAAGATGAAGATGTCATTAGAAATCATTAATGAGATAGGGTTACAGACAACCAGTGAATAAGTACTCAATTACAACAACCAATCGCAACTAAATCACTAATGAATGCTGAAAAATAGCGTTGACTATCATTTACTTTTTTAATAAGGTATGCCAACTTTATAACATTATAAGCCTTAAAAGTAAATATATTCTTCGAGTATATATGCTTTTACGTGAAAAGATTAAACCAGCAAAACTATATATGGAAGTACAATTTGCAAATATTTAAAAAAAATTTTCATGTAACATTTGTTTTCCGTCAACTTTGTTTGTATAGGGAAGTAAAAGTTGTGATTTAGGAAACTGGTAAAAAGTGTTGTTTAGGAAAAAGTTAAAAAAGCGAACACCTCATTGAAAAATAGGTTAAATTTGGACGCAGATAATGTAAGGGGTAAATTCGGACAGCATTATATTATTTAGGAAAACATCTTTATATGATCAATAATGAACATTTACGTGTCTCTATACATATAACAACATTTTTAAATATAAACTTACTCTTTCGTGCTTTATCGGTTTCCCACCATTTTTTGATATGAGGCTGTTGAGCAAAGGATACTTCGATAGGAGAGTCATTAATGTTAAGCTGTTTAAGAACAATTATCAAGACTGAAATTGGACAAAATACTTTATGCATCGGTACAAAGAGCAACACGCATATCACTTTTCACAGAACTTTAAATGGTGCAGCACTTGGACGCAACTCAGTAAAGACCTACTTTACTAAGCTGGAGAATGAGATACAGGGTATTCCTCCAGAAAACGATATTACTTTGGATAAGGCCATTTTGGTGGATCATCCTGGCCTTTTTTGTCAGTGACGCGCTCATTGGGTATAGAAGTGTCAAAGATTGCTAAAAAATGTACACACTTCTGGAGCAAATACTTGCACTAGGGAACCATGTGCCGTACCCTTTTTCGGTTTTGTTCGTTTTATCTTGCTTAGCTCCTCTTCTTTCTGCCTCATTCCCCACTCTTATTGTACATACTGAATTTATTGGTATCTGGAATAACTCTCAAAACTTTATGCCAACTCAGGAGAAAATCTTTTGCGATTTACGTAGAGTTACTTTTACGATTAAAAATAAAAAAAAAAATTAAATAAAATTTTAAATTTTCATGAAAAACATAAGTTAATTTTTAATTTTTTTTTCTTGCAAATTCTTTTACTTATGTGTTTTGAAAAAATAATTTGTTAAACATTTGAATCCTAAGATGATACAATAAAATTTAAAATGAAGGTTTAAGGTTTTTCTATTGCATGAATAGTGCTTCTTGCAATCAAACCCAGACTCTTAGATTAAAATTTGCCAGATTGTTATGGGGTACTGTCTTTTTTTGCGTTAAAAATCTTTTTTTTGTTTAATCACGAAGTAGGAAACATAAAGCAAAATACTTTCATGTGATTTACCAACAGGGACCTGGGACCTATAAACAGTTTTTAAATAATTTCCGAAAGGATAAACTTCAGAAATATTTGTGATAACTTTATTCCAGCTTTCAGGCTAATAGTTTACATTAAACAGATTCAATAAAATAACTTTCAGGCTAATAGTTTACATTAAATAGATTCAATAAAATAACTTTCAGGCTAATAGTTTACATTAAATAGATTCAATAAAATAACTTTCAGGCTAATAGTTTACATTAAATAGATTCAATAAAAGAAGGCAAGTTTATATGAATTGTGGATAAAATTTAAAGTGTACTTAGTAAATAATTTTTAAATAATTAGCGTTTCATGAAAGATTGTTAGAAGTAATAAAGACTTACTTCAAACTATTTACTTTATTTAATTAAAGCTAATAGCTGTTAATATATAATAGCTATTAGATCAAGTTAAAGCTAATTTCAATTAAAGCTAACACCAACATTCTTTTTTTAAAGACTTTCTTTAAAAAAAGAATGTTGGTGTTAGCTTTAATTGAAACAAGAACGATTCCGGACACTACAGGTTTGTATAAACGTGTGAGGTTAATTGGTATGGATCACGTTAGATTCGGGGGTCTGTTGAGCTTAAAATGATAATCAAATCCAGTCGCCCATACTTCCACACATAAGTAAGAAACTTCAGCCTAAAAAAACCGGGAGTTTTCATCTTAACTGTTTTTTTATTTTAAAGTAAATGTTGTGGTCTTATCTAGAATCTTAAAAGTAATATGGGGAGAAATTTGTTTGTCCCGAGATAATAGGAGTTCAATTGCCAAAATTAGAAAATTAAAAATTGTGTTAAAAGGGAAAAGTTTTAGGCATAAAAAATCATAAAATAGCAGCAAGTTTATTAACTTAATCATTTTATCAAAAGATCTTTTTTTCCACACTCGGAAAAAGTCTGGACGATAGCCATACATAATACACACATATATAATTAGTTCATATTTAAAGTAGTATAAATGGTTTTTTTTGTATGTAGAGGAAACATACTTTTTACATAAAAACATTTTAATTCACCATATTAATCGTCTGCCATTTGAATTTTCAAAAACATTTTGATTTCTTAAGGGTACGGAAGCTAAAAGAAACATTTTGCAAACTCAGCAGCTCAGAAAAGAAGCTCTTTTCAAATTTTGCATGACAAAACCGAAATCTGTGATCAATGACAACTACAAAATTTATTCAGACGCTGCAAAACTTCTTTATTGCTTCATACCAAAAGCTGCATCTACAACGTGGAAGAGAGTTTTCCAAGTCCTCACTGGAAACTTCACTTATGAACAGATTTTAACTATTGACAAAAACGAGGTCAGTTTTTTTTATCAATTGATTAGAAAACTTGATTTACAATTTGAGACAGCTTAATGTGCTTTTTTACACTGGAACGAACTCTCTGCAAATGGATTTGTTAAAAACATATTACGATATGCATATAACCATATGTATTGCCATTGAGCTATCGACAAAGTGCGATATCTTTAGCAGACAATAGCTTTGTTTCTACCTTGAGTAAACGAATCTTTTTAGATATATTAGCTTCTTTTTTGTTTGGATTTCTATTGTAATTTTATAGCTTTAGACATAAATTAGAAAAATTTAATTCTCGAACTAAAAGAGCGAAATTTCTTTTAACTGGTAAGTAATAATATACACTGCTTTCTCTTTAATAATCGTAGGACAATTTTTACCGCTCTTATTTAGGTTCATCGACTTAATTACACAATGCTTAAACATCTCAACGGTTCAGAAAAACAACTTCGCGAATGGGGGTATTATTCTTTTCTTATAACGCGTCATCCGTTTGAAAGACTGGTAGCGACATTCAGAAATAAGTTCGAAGACCCATATACCTTGTATTTCAGACAAGCATACGGCTGGGACATACTTAGTCTGTCACGAAAAAACTTGACCCGAGAGGAATTCAAGAAAGGAGTTACAATTACGTTCCAGGAGTTTGTTAACTACATTTTAAAGAAAAAAGATTTTGATGAACATTGGGATTTGATGACAAAACTGTGTTCACCTTGTTCTCATAAGTATGATTACGTAGGAAAAATGGAAACATTAACTGAGGACTCTCTTGCAATCCTAAAAAATGCACATTTAAATGAGAAATTTAATTTTCCAGTCAATGCGAGCGATCGATATTTATTAAAATCCAGCGACATCATGCAAAAGTACTTTTCAAACTTAACAAAGACAGAAGTCAAACAGCTTTATGATCTTTATGAAGACGACTTTCTTGCTTTTGGATACAACCCTTCGGTCTTTTAAAAGGTTTACAATGATATAAACTAAATTCTAAAAATATTTGTGGTTTGGAAGATTCAAGTTTCAACACGATAATCATTTTTAATATATTTGTCAAATACTATATAGATATTCAATTATCACGTGTCAAAACAGGAGCAGTTTGTTGTATTTGCTTTTTTTTTTTTATTGAACTTTAGCGAGCACTTTCAATGAAATTTTACAAGTTCACCTGTTTAGTTATTAAATAGGCCTGTTCCACTTTTTATTCTCAATCGCTTTTATTTGTTTGTGACTGAAATAAAACCGAACCAGCTTGTAAGGAGAGTTAGCATCTATTGCTAGGATGCATCGCTTTGATAAAAAAATGTGATGTTTTTCTTACAAAATCAGATACGAGGAGATGTGGAGAATTTTCTTTAAATCGCAAGAAGAAAAATTAGTACACTATTAAATTATAACAAACACGTAAGTTGCTATACCAATAGAAAAGAAATACACTGTTCGTAATTTAAATAGGTTTGAACGAAATCCTATCAGTTCAAAAAGCTGTATAATTATAAAAAACATTTATTTCTGAAGGTATGGGAAACTAATAAAATTTACCAATTGCAAGATTTCAATGGCACTTGACTCCTATTACTGGGTAATCAATCTTCTAAAGGCCAGGTAAAAGATGATACCACCTTTGTGCGAGATGTTGTCTCCTATGACACAGACGTAGGGAGAAGAACTTTGATGTCCTCCAAGCCAGCTGGGTGTTGATCTGGAACATATGGATGTACAATTTTATTCTCCACCTTGGTACATTTTCTCAAATACTCAACAAAGATTTTCTTAGCAACTTCCAAAACTATGGGCACATAATGTTTTGGTTTCATGCCCTTTTCAGAATGAAATTCAATAAGAACAAACGTTTCCTTCTTTACATCATTTACAGCAACAAAACCCAGATGAAAACCATCATCCTCACATACTTAAGGCATGCTATCGGAAAAATCTGCCCACCTTTATTGATTAAAAAAGGATGTAAGAAAGCTTAAATGTATTTAAATCAATATGTATCTGAAAAATTAAGACTGTAAAGATTACATATTAATAGGGAAAAAACAAAAAAAAAATTAAGTTTTACAGAAAATTCTGACTTTCTTTTTGATGCCTCCCATAAGCTTCTGGACAGAGTGATTTTTGTAAGTTTTAGTAGCGTAATCCTATTTTTTCTTCAAATCTGTAGCTGATTTTACTGTTTTTCCACTTAAATTCAATTTCTTTTTTATGATGGCCCAATATTTTTCAATAGGACGTAATTCGGGGCAGTTTGGAGGATTCATCGTTTTTGGAACCAACATCACTCCATTATCATCGTTAAACTTTTGAGCATCTTTTGAGTAATGTATTGTGGCTAAATCAGCCCAAAACAATACTGAAGTACTTCTATGAGCTTTAATTAGTCGTTTTATACGAGAAAGACAACATTACACGTATTCCGAAGATTTCATTGTGCCCAAACAAACATGAATTGGCGATTTTTTGCCGCAAGAGCAAAGTGCCTGCAAAATCATCAATTTTTTCGAAAATTTATCAGTCATTACATACTTGTATTTATCACTCACATTTCCTCTTATTTTAGAAGCATAGTAACACTGCCCAGGAATTTGTTTAAAATCCATTTTAACATAAGTTTCGTCATCCATCAAAATGCATCCATTATGTTTTGTTAACAAGTTGTCATACAACTTTCGAGCTCGACTCTTTGCAGTTGAGTTTTGTTTATCGTTTCAGTTTGGCATTTTAACTACTTTAAAACTTTGATATCCAAGTCTCTGTCGCCATTTGTGTACAAAAAAATTGGAAACTTTCAGTTTTTTCGCTCGATATCTATCAGACCAATCAGGATGTTCTCCCAATGAAGTCTCCAACCGTTAGAGAGCTCTAGGATTTGCTGTGCGTTTTTTTCGACCACTTCCTTGTTTTCTCTGAATAGTTTTCTGTTCTGTAAACCGTTTAAGAACAGTGTCTACAGTTCTTCTTGATATTTTTAATGATTTCGCTAACTTTCTATTCGATAAAGTTGGATTTTTTAAGTGTTTAAGCCAAAATGTTCTATTATACAAACACTACCACACACAAAAAATTATTTTCAAAAAACGACCGTTAACTAGCTTTACCTCACCGCAAAAGGTGGGCAGATTTTTCCGATAGCATGCCTTACTCAATGCTGAACTGTCATCAGCTGTGTCATTCAGCACCTCTGCTCATTATCATCCTCATCACTGTCCAAAGTGTTAGCATTGATTTGTTTATTTTCAGTTCCTTCAAGCACCAGTTTCCTATTTGACTTCTTCGCCTTTCTTTGCTGCCTCAGTTCAGCGTCTTCTCTGATTATTTTCATTTCTGGACTGGACGTGGCTATCATGGTTCTTCCTCTTTTACGTCATTTGGTCGATTCTTTCCTCATAGGTGCCTGAAACAATTCAAATCAAAAGAAGTTTATTAGGCTACCCACAGCACATGGTTATTAATGTTAAAGCCAAACAAAAGCTATTATTCTTATTCCTTTTTTCTGTTCGATAACTTCCAAAACAGCCACTAACATTGCTCTTGGAGGTAAAAGTCCTATATTTTATTGCTGACGTTAAAAAATGAAAAATTATAACTATAGCATAGTTTACATTCTTATTCAAATAGAATTTAGTTGATAAAAAAAAATATGAGAACTGGGACAGTCATGGGATAACTGGGACAGCGTGTCCCAATTCGCCCAATTGCCAGTTTCCACACTATATTATTTCTCATCAGTCTAAACCTTTAGCAAACGTCATATCCTTTGAACAGTTACACATTAGCATAGGTAGCAACTATCATATCAGCATTAATAATCATTTAGCTGCATTATCTATTGAACAATTAACTTTGAAAACATATTAAACAAACAAGTTTTGAGGGTTAAAACCAAATTATTGGCATTGTACTTACTGCAAGAATCCAAGACTGGCTTCCGTCAAAAATGTTAAAGAGGATGTCAAGGGCTGCATAAAATGGTTTGCAAAATTTTGATTCGCTGAAAAAGTAAGAAGCTGCATGGGGTGCCCCAGTTCCCCAATGTTTAACTACAGAAATATATACCGTTAAGGAAAAATCACTTATACATAAAATGAACATAAATACAGTAAAAAACATTTGTCGCAGTTTTAAAGAATTCAGTATTTAATATTTACTAAGCATTTGAGTATCGTTATCGAAATATTGAAACTAACCGATATATTTTACGATAATGGGTTTCAATATGTTTTGATATGATCCAATATGTTTCGATATAAATTCGATAAAATATTGACTGGGTTTCGATATTCACGAGAACAATATCGTTTTTAGCGAAAAATATCGCTTTAATTATTGTTAAAAAATGTAAAACGATATTTTTTGAGTTTCGATATGATTCAATGCGTTCCAATAAAATATCGTTTGGTCATCGAAACTTTTAGATATTTTAAAATATTTTGTATTAGATATAACTAAATGTTAAGTTAAAAATATTCTTTTTACTTATTTTGCAATATATTTTCTAAATCTATTCATTAAAATATTGATAAAAAGCCGTTTTTAAGATAAAGTTGTTAAAAACGGCTTAGATGGTTAGGAGGACATTTTAACTGTTTATTATATTAAATAAAAACAAAAGAACTCCAAAAAATTTTTAATTTTTTAAAAAAGAAAGTTTTTTTTCTTTAAATACCTATAACAGTTGTGGTTAAAAACTCCTTTCAGAAAAAAACATGAAACTCCTAAAAGTTTCTCCCTAAACCTTTTTCGAATGATTTTCTCAAACTTTTGTAATAATTAAATAAGACTATGGATTGAACAAATAAGACAATTAATTTTATCTTTATGTTCGTTAATGTTACTGTTTTAATATCTATTTCATGTTTCATGTTGTCATGTTGTCATGTTGTCATGTTGTCATGTTGTCATGTTGTCATGTTGTCATGTTGTCATGTTGTCATGTTGTCATGTTGTCATGTTGTCATGTTGTCATGTTGTCATGTTGTCATGTTGTCATGTTGTCATGTTGTCATGTTGTCATGTTGTCATGTTGTCATGTTGTCATGTTGTCATGTTGTCATGTTGTCATGTTGTCATGTTTCATGTGAGTCATGTTGTCATGTTGTCATGTTTCATGTGAGTCATGTTGTCATGTTGTCATGTTGTCATTGTGAGTCATGTTTCTCTAAAATATGTTTTAAAACAGGTTTTAGAGAAACATTGACTCATATTAAAACAATAAAAAAATGAGACAAATAATGTGATAAAGTAATATTAGTTATAACATTTGTAAGTTCGCGATAGTTCTTTCAGAACTTTGTCAATTTATTTGGCTGTTAATGAAGTATAGCTTTTCAGCTGATTCTCAAGCTTCTTTGGTCGCTCCAATCTCAAAGTTTTTATCCTTCAATCGGGCTCTCTCAGCGTTGTGAAGTTTTTTCACTTTGTGAAATGTAGTTTTAGACACTCCAAAAATACGAATTACTACAATTGTAGGGAATTCCACTTGAATCTAATTTATAACTTAAGTTCTTTAGACTTCTTTTGTAAAAAGTTTAGTTAGAATGTTTTTTATTCACAATTTAATTTTCAGATGTTCATTTAGCATAAAACAACGAAAACAAGTTTTAAAAAATGTTATTTACATCACTTAACCTCGCCAAAATGTAGTCCGCGAATCGTTGCGCAGCAGAAAACGCTGTTGAAAGCACGCTTCCTAACTTAAATGATGAAAATTATACTAAAATCCGTGCGAAATATCGTAAGAACATAACCTATTTGAATTATCGGCTGAATTTGCTCCTTATCTTAATTTAGATAAAAAAAGATGAAGATAATGACACCTAGTTAGACACTAGCTATTTTCTAGACGCCTCTTCTAAAAATCTAAAAACTTAATGAACTTCCCGGGGATTAATTCAAAGCCATTCGTTACACAGAATAAAAAATTGATTTCGTGGATGCAGTTACTAGAAAATAAAAGCTGTTAGAGAATTTTAAGTTCAATTTAATGGTCTAAAGTATTTGAGTTCATAATATCAAAAAATACAAAATATAAAATATAGATTCAAAGTTTTTTCATCCACACGCTAAGTGTAATTCAGAATGTAAAGATTATTATCTAAACGTTTTCGTAATATTTTGATCTTTCAATACTTAAAAAACTACAAAAACCAGATTTAAGTGACTTATCTTACAAAATAATTACTTCGAATAAGTTCGGATCAGTTCCAATAAGTAATCCGAACAAGCTCGAAGTAATTGATTAAACAAGATTTTCAAGGGAAAAAAAAGAGGAGAGAAAAGCGTGGATTTTATTAAGTTTTCTGCTATGAAGTTAAAATAAAAACAATAATTTTTTTTTATATATATATATAAATAGTATTGTTTACTTTTGATCAAAAGAGTTTAAATTTCAGCGAATTAAAAAACGTTTTATCGGTAATTCAAGAGACAAATCTAATTGTAATATCTAGTGAGTCATTCTGTGGAAATAGTTTCACGTGACGCATCTCTTTTTGGTTGTTTATAATTTCTAAACAATGAAGGTGAGTCACCATATTCAATATTAGCACTTGATGACTCATAGTGGTATCAAAAAAAAAAAAATTACCACTTGTTTTAATGAACCGAGGTATTAACAAACATGCTGCAGTAAGACTTAGATTGTTTAATGAACTACTTATCAAAATGTTTGTAAGTAAGGCATACCACTTCACATATGAGGCTCCTAAAAGTAGTCTGGTGGATCCAGTATACCTCCGAAAAGAAAAAGTTTCTTATTAATCTTTTTAATTACGGAATTAACAACAAAAAAAGAAAAAGATAAAAGATTTCAGATAAAGAGCAATAGTAATAATTTTTGTCAAAGACTTTTATCTCTACAGCTAAATATGTAGGTATTCTCTGGTTATATATGCAGCATTAAATAAAACAATGACTGGTATTAACGATTTTTAGCAATTTTTTTCACTTGCTGTAGTACAGACACTCCTTTATATTTACTGAATTAGATAATAGAGAAAATCATCTTAACATTTTATCTAAAAGTTAAAGATTTAATGAGGAGAAAATCTCTCTTAAAGATAGTTTTTGTGACCTTTGTTGTATTTACGATACACCGCCTAGCTCAAAATAATGACTCACTGCGAGTTTTATTTAATCGATGTAAGTGTGACTTTTTCTTTTTCAATCTAAATTTTTATTCATGTGTTTGTATTCTCTGATATGTTTGTTTTTTCTGATGTATTCTTTTTTCTCTGTTATGTTTGTTTTTTTGATTATCTTCTGATTTTTATATACTGGAAATGTTTTTAAATTGTTTCAAACATAAATGTAAAGAATGTTAATTTTAAAATGCTATTTAGGGCAAAGTGACCTAATAATGGCCGGGTCTTCTTAAGAGCCAAATTTGGGTCAGCTTTTGTTACATTTATTTACTTGGCGGGACATTTACCTAGTTGATTAGTATTATTTCGTGTTTCTTTGATATATCTATGTTTTATTTGAGCTTTTGAAAATTTTTCTATTAGGCTTGATTTTTTAGAAATCTTATTTTTGTCAAGGTTAGTAGAAATAAATATTTTATATCGGCGGTAGTCATTTTTGTTTTTTTCAAGCAACTTTGAGACGCATTTAACGAAGTATTCCTTCGGGTACGGCTTTATAATATACTTTGATCTGTTTTGTTAGTTTATTATGTTTATGCATACTGTTTTATTTGTCAACACACAAAAGGAAGAAGCATAAATGTAGCCCAAACTCAAAGATCTCAAATAGTCTCATTAATAGCCACTCGTTTGACCAAATAAGAGCCATGGCTCTTATATGGTACTAACGTGGCTAATATTAGGATCTTAGTGTAATTTATACTGTATAAACACTATAAAGTAAAACTGATTTCCATTTTATTTCAAATGCATCAGTTATTTATATAAACATAACATATAGACAAGTACTGATGTAACATTAATTTAGTATATAGCTAGTAAATATATAAAATAGTAACTTATCTGTACAATGCATGTATATACTTTATATATATATATATATATATATATATATATATATATATATATATATATATATATATATATATATATATATATATATATATATATATATATATATATAGTATCATTTTTAAGTCTTATAAAGGGTGGTTAAATTTCAAAGGCCGATGTTAAATTTGAATAAAACACAAGTTATTAAGGAATTTATTGTAACATCTTTTTATTATGATAATATGGTATGATTCAATTATGTATGGAATAAAATATCGGCCAAATGGGCGCCGCGACCTCTGCGGCACACCTCCATTCGATGGTGCAAATTTTCGATGACGCTGAGGCATAATTGAGGTTCTATGCCGTTAATGTGCCGAATTATCTCATCTTTTAGCTCTTGAATTGTTGCTGGCTTATCAACGTACACCTTTTCTTTTAAATACCCCCAAAGAAAGAAGTCCAACGGTGTCAAATCACATGATTTTGGCGGCCAATTGACATCGCCACCATGTGAGATAACACGGCCATTGAATTTTTCGCGCAAAAGAGCCTTTGTTTCGTTAGCTGTGTGGCAAGTGGCACCGTCCTGTTGAAACCACATATCCTCCACATCCATATGGTCCAATTCGTGCCATAAAAAGTTCGTTATCATCTCACGATAGCGAACACCATTCACAGTAACTGCCAGACCGGCATCATTTTGGAAAAAATATAGTCCGATGATGCCGCCAGCCCATAAACCACACCAAACAGTCACTCTTTGTGGGTGCATTGGTTTTTCGACAATCACTCTCGGATTAACATTCGCCCAAATGCGGCAATTCTGCTTGTTGACGAAGCCACTAAGGTGAAAATGGGCCTCATCACTGAAGATGATTTTCGTCGGAAATTGATCATCGATGGTTGCCTTTTCTTGCCACCATTCTGACCATTGACGACGTTTGAGATGGTCAGTGGGCTTTAGTTCTTGGGTCAACTGCACCTTGTAAGCGTGTAAATGCAAGTCTTTATGCATAATGTTCATCATCGACGAGCGTGAGAGGTGCAACTGAAGGGCTCAATGGAAAAAGTACTCAAGTCACAAAATTAACGTTTTGAGAAAATTTAGTTTGATAAGAGATATAACACTTCAAAACAAGGATTTAAAATGGCTGATCAAAGTAGATTTTCTCAAAACATTTACTTTGTGACTTAAGTACTTTTTCCACTGAGCCCTTCAATTGTTGGCTACGACGACGAGTTGATGTGGACGGCTCTTCAGCCACACTGTCGCGAACAGTAGTGATATTTTCGGCAGTACAAGCTGTACGAGCATGCGCTGGTCTTTTCACATCTCCTACAGACCTGGTTTGCTCAAATTTATGCACGATTTTTCCGATTGTACGCACATTTGGACGATTAAATTGACCGAAAAACTCACGAAGTGCACGATATGCATCTTGATTTGAACCCCCATTTTCATAATAGGCCTGAATAACTTTAACGCGTTGCTCGATTGTGTAACTTTCCATGGTTCAAATTGAGTCAGTCTGAAATTGAGAAATGGCACATTAAATACAGAAAAACAATTTACGTTTAGGTTTGGTTCACATTCAACATCGGCCCTTAAAATTTAACCACCCTTTACTATATTTTAAAGCTTGTATATTATTTCTTTAAGTTGATTTTTATCATGGAAAGCACAAAAAGGAACAAGAATATAAAAAATAAAACTGCCTCTAGTTTTAACTCAAAGTTTACCCAGAAAGTGACAAAGATTAAGAGATTTCAGTGGTCGAGTGTTGATATGAAAAATGCAATTGCAGCTGTTGAAAATAGTTCAATGTCACAACGAGAAGCTGCATTACAATTCAATGTTCCCCGGTCAACTCTTGGTAAATATTTTAGAGGAGATTCAGTTTTTGGTGTTAGACCTGGACCTAGGCCAATATTATCTAGCAATTTAGAGAACAAGTTAGTTGAATATGCAGCAACAAGGGCTACACTTGGATTTGGATTTGGAAAAAGACAATTTAAAAAATATGCTTCTGATTTAGCCATGAAACACAATTTAAAGTTTAAACATTCAACTCCTTCAGAAAAATGGTGGCGCTCATTCAATAAGCCACATAAAATTTTAGTTTTGCGAAAGCCTGAAGGTACTTCATCAGTTCGCCATCAATGCATGTCTGTTCCAAAAGTAGCAAAATATTTCTATTCACTTCATGGAGTTTTGCAGGAGACTCATGCACTTTTAAAGCCATCTTTGATTTGGAATATGGATGAGTCCGGGTTACAGATGGACTTTACACCTCCAAAAATAATTGCAAAAAGAGGTACAAAACACCTTTTATCTTGTTCAACAGGAAAACATGAAACCATAACCATTATTGCTGCTATAAATGCTGCAGGTGATTTAGTGCCTCCACATTTAATAGCAAAAGGTAAAACGATTAGGTCTCTTCAATCTTTTAATACTACAGATGCACCTTCAGGCTCAAATTGGAGTTTTAGTGAAACAGGTTTGACAAAGCAAGGGATTGCTTATCTTTGGTTCACCAATACTTTCTTGCCTAACATAGGCAGAGATAGGCCACAAGTTCTCATAGTTTATGGTCACGATTCTCATAACTCAGTTGAATTATTGTCTGTTGCAATTGAAAATAATATTCATATTGTGGAAATGCCAGCACATTGTTTGCATTAGCTCCAGCCTCTAGATCGAACAGTATTTGGTCCTCTTAAAACATATTACAATAAAATCTGTCATGAATTGATAAATGAATATCCTGGAGTTACTGTTGACAAGCCTAATTTTTGTGGTCTTTTCAAGAAAGCCTGGGACCAAGCCCTCACAGCTGATAACATTATTTCAGGGTTTCAATCGTGTGGCATATATTCATACAATCCATCTGCTATTCCAAGCACAGCTTACTTGCCTAATTCTGTCTATTCCATACAACAACTGCTTGATGAAAATGATCTGCTTGAATCAAGTTTGCAACCCATCAAAACTGACACAAGAATAACAACATCAGAAAATTTGATAGAAGTGGGAGTTGATTTTGAAATAGAATCAAGCACAAATAAATCTGAAAATACGTCTGAATATAAAAAAACATATAACACTGATTTGGTAAACCTTTACAATAATACTGCTTCTTTGGTTTGGGATACTTATTTAACACATGAGCAGTTTACAACTTTCAACTTTTGTATCCAGAATAGTTATGACATTCCAGATCCATTGTATAGATTATATAAAGAATTCAAACTGAAAAAGAGTTCATGCATAAAGGATGTTTTTGACATAGATATTCCAGTGCCAAATGAAAACACAGATCTTCCTATTCCAATTCTAAACGAAACCATTGTTCAGTCAAATTCTATGCCAAATGAAACCACAGGCCAGCCTTGTTATTTGACCAATGAAACCCCCTCTCATTATAATCTGATGCCAAATGAAGCTATTGTTCAGCCTATTCTGACACCAATTCAGTCTTGTACAAAGGGTTCTGCTAATGATAGTGACAATGATATTTTGCCTTATCCAAAGATATATACTATCAAGTCAAAAGAAAATCGAAGAAAGGTTCAAAAATATTTTGTATTAACTTCATAAGAAGCTATGCAATCGAAATTGAATAATGAGGAAAAGAAAAAAAATAAAGTCAAAGCAACTAAAGAAAAAAGATTAAAAAAGAAAAAAGAAAAAGAACAACAGAAGAAAGAGACACAAAAATTATCTAAAAAAGCTAATTTAGTTCAAGAGATTAATAGCAATTAAAAAATTTCTCAACTGATTTTTTATTTCCTATTTGATACACTAGCTAGATTCGAATAACAATAAACACTCCGTTAAAGTACTGCTATAAACCAAGAAAAAAATATTTTTTAGCAAAACAGAGTATATTTTACTATACTCTTTTTACTAAAAAATTTTTTTCTTAGTGTCTAGTAGTTCCTAATTCATTATTAGGCTATAATCATCTGATAAAATAATACTTTTTGATATATCAGCATTCTTAGATATGTCAGTTATAGGTTATGTAAATGGCTCATAATAGGTACCATTTCTCAATTTGCTGGCTACTATTTGGTCTACCCGGCCATTAACTGGTACGAAATTAAAATCTCTGTTTAAATATATTTTTCTTTGAATGAAGCATATTTTTTAGGTAAAGCCGTTTGTCACCAATGTAACAGTGAAAAAATAAAAGCTCCGTTAGATTAAGGCATTCTTCACGGCTATCAAAAAGAAATTTATGGCCATTAATTGGGCACTTTGCCCTAATTGTTTTTGGCGCTCCATCTGCATAACCACTAATCAAACTAGCGGTATAAGAAACCATTAAAACGTTTCATTATGAACACTTTGTATGGAAAACATAATTTTAGAATTTTCAAAATTATAAAAAAAAAAAAAAAAGGCTTGTATTGAATATTTTGCAGAATATGATTTCCTTGAACGCACATTTATTTAAAAAAAAAAAAAAAAATACCCCTCTAAGAATTTACGGAAATGAATTTGATTACATTAGGTAACTTAACGTGAACTTTGCTTTTATAGATATCCAAATAAAAGGAAATTTTATTAAATATTGCAGGGACTATCCTATAAGTAATTTTTGACTGCACACGGTTAGCACGGATCACGATAATGCCATCCTAGCTGACCCAAGAACGCCACTTATATGGGGTAATAGCGTACACATCAAGGTACCCTGTGATGCAAATGTTGAAACCATTTTATTTTGTCCGCGGAAAATAACTTCATTTGAATGTTCAAATTGAGTGAAGTTTTGACTTCATAGTGCGCCAATAAAAGCACCTGTAGAATGAGAACCACTTTATATAATTTGATAATGTTTGGTGTAAATGTTGCCTCCAACCACCGATTACAGTGATATTCGGTCACTATTTTTGTCCGCGGAAAATAACTTCATTTGAATTTGTCTCTTCACTCCAGAGTCTTTATCGGTCCTTTGAGTGAGAGGCTATTTTGTGGCGGTGAGCTGGTTTCATCCCTGAACGCAGTAGCGACAGTTCTTAGACAAAACTTATGAAAACCTTAGCCACCATCAATTCTGAGCTTAACAAAATAGCCACCAGAAATTTTGCGAGATTGAAATTCATGATTCACAAGACTTAATAAATCATTGCAGTGAGCAACAACCTGAACTGTACCAGAATCTCCCTTTCCGTTGGTGATTTTTAAGTCACTGCAGCTGAAGAAATCACTTAAGTGTTGACCTGCTCTTAGGAAGTTCTTGTAAAATTTTGGCTCTACTATCTTGCTGCTTAATATTTGGTTTATAGTTTTGACCTGTTCTTTTAATCGGTTGTTTGACAGGCCCGTATTTAATTATACATTTACAAGAGCTAGAGTGGTCAATTTTGGAGAGCTTAATGGTGACAGGGCACTATTTCGATCCGAAACCAAAACATGCATATTTTATGTTTATAATTAACTTTGTTTAGCAAGTTTGTCAAAGCTTTTAAATTACCGTAAAGTGTCTAAATTTGCAAAAAATGTTGACTTATTTGCAATTTTCATCTATAAAAATCTGCTTTAAACTTCTTATTATATTGATGTAAACTTGCAAATCATTTATTTAGGATATCTAAATTCTGTTTTAATTGTTAAATTTATTTTTATAGATTAAGAAGTAGCTTTTCAAGATTGTTTAAAAATTGTGCAAAGTTAACCAGGGTCTGGGTAACTTTGCACAACTTAAAAAAAATTAGAATAGCTTTATGGTATGTATGGGATTGGTGCAAAGTGACCTCTTTTTTTATACTTTCTGAAAGAAAAATAATTCAAAGGGCAGTTAAACAAAAAAACAAAAGATTAATTCTAGCATTATTATGCTTAATAAAGAATATAGCATGCTATGATAAAAGAAAACTGAACACAACCTCATTAAAAACACAAAAAAGTTCATTTGTATTTTTATTTGGTAAACTTAAATAATTAAATAATTAAAAAATTAAATAAAATTTTTATTTGGTAAACTTAAATAATTAAAGACTACTTTTAGATAAACTAAAAGAATTAAAGATTTCCTTTTTTTGAATAAAAAATCAAAATTAGCAAAACACAGTTCAAAAGCTCTACTGAAAGCCTAATTCTGGTACTTCGAAAAATTTCCTAGTTTTGCTTATTTTTTCCTCTTTGGAATTTTCTTTGAGTCAAAATCACAACCCTCGTTAACTTTTTCTAGATCTTCAATGCTAACACTTTTGCCTGCAGGAACAGAAAGTTTATTTTTTCGTTTATTAGTTTCTAAAGATTCCAATGATTTAAATTTGTCTTGTAAGAAAACCTTAAAGCTGTCTTCTAGAAATTCTTTATCATAAGATTATCTATCTCTAAATTTCGTAAGAAATTCATTGACATTCACTGGATAGATACGCACTTTCTAATACCTGATTGTAAAATACGAGCCTGATTTGGCTCGATAGCAGGCATTAACTAATTTAAAAGTTCTGGGAAATGTTGTTTGTCAAGAGATGTCTTTGTGCAGCCAACAGGTGAATCTTTATACTCTGTGATAATTTTACGCCAAGCTGTTGTCAAAGGTTTAAAGAAAGCTACATCTAGGGGTTGAGTTGTATGTGTACTATTTGGTGGTAGACAAACAAACTTTAACTTTAACTTTTGGAGAGATGTGAGAGGATAGGTTATCGCCTAAGAGAACTTTAACTCCTGATTTCTTTTTCAAAGAAGGTAAAACTATAGAAAAAAACCACTCTTCGAAAGTTACTCCATCAAACCACCCACTTTTAGTACTGAAGTATCTGGCTCCTCTAGGACCTCCTACACACCAAGTTGATCACAGATTAGTAGCCTTATAAACAACAAAAGGTGGTAAAATTTCACCTGCTACATTACCTGATATCATTATAGAAATAAAGGGTGTTTTTTTTAGAGGTATAGAACTTTAAATTGCAATAAAACAACGATGGATTATTCGATTGACAAGAATTTTTTTTATTAGAAAGATAATCTTGTGGCATTACATTTTAAATATAATTTCTGGCATATGACCGCCACGGCTGGCTCGGATGTAGTCCAATCTGGACGTCCAATTTTCGATGACTTTTTCCAACATTTGTGGCCGTATATTGGCAATAACACGGCGAATGTTGTCTTCCAAATGGTCAAGCGTTTGTGGCTTATCCGCATAGACCAATGACTTTACATAGCCCCACAGAAAGTAGTCTAGCGGTGTTAAATCACAAGATCTTGGAGGCCAATTCACAGGTCCAAAACGTGAAATTAGGCGGTCACCAAACGTGTCTTTCAATAAATCGATTGTGGCACGAGCTGTGTGACATGTTGCGCCGTCTTGTTGAAACCACAGCTCCTGGACATCATGGTTGTTCAATTCAGGAATGAAAAAGTTTGTAATCATGGCTCTATACCTATCACCATTGACTGTAACGTTCTGGCCATCATCATTTTTGAAGAAGTACGGACCAATGATTCCACCAGCCCATAAAGCGCACCAAACAGTCATTTTTTCTGGATGTAACGGCGTTTTGACATACACTTGAGGATTATCTTCACTCCAAATGCGGCAGCTTTGTTTGTTGACGTAACCATTCAACCAGAAGTGCGCTTCATCGCTAAAGAAGATTCGCTTATGAAAATCGGGAACAACGGCAATCTCGTTTTGGGCCCATTCGACGAATCTACGCCTTGCTTGATGATCGTTTGGGTTCAATTCTTGCACGAGTTGGATTTTGTAAGCACGCATACCAAGATCCTTCCGCAAAATCTTCCCTATCGATGGCGGATAGACTCATTCGGGTCTTCCGCAATGCTACGCTCTACAGTAGCAATAGCTTCTTCTGTACGCACCGTATGGCGTCTCTGGGGATGCGAGTTATCAATAAGAGTAAACATGGTTAATGGAATTAACTGCTCTGATGGATGATTTTGTCGAGGATAAAATGGACGTAGAGCGCGATACGTATTCCGCACAGAACCATTATTTTCGAAATAAAATTGAACTATTTGCAAGCGTTGTTCAGGCGTGAGTCTATTCATGATGAATTGCCAAACCAAACTGAGAATAAATCACTTGTCACCTGTTAAATTGGTCGCCATCTTGAACAGTAATGCCAACTTAAAGTTCTATACCTCTAAAAAAAACACCCTTTACTTGTCTTAGAAGTGTTTCTTATATTTGTGGGGTATTTACTGCCTTTTTTTACCAAGCACTTTTTTAAGCCAGGGTCATTAGTTAGGTTTGTTTCATCATAGTTGTATATATTGCCTGGAGGAACATCTTGTATGGTTTTGGTAAGATTTAGAATTTTTTCGTTAACATTTGCTCGTGATTTTTTTATGTTTGGCATAAATTTATTTGTCAATTCTGGATGTCTTTGTAAAAATGGCTTGATTAAATCAGGCCCAGGAAAGACTTTATATTCTTTTACTTTTCTAAAATTGTACATAAGGTTTTAAGCTATGCTCTCCTTTCGGTTTGTAACAAATCGTTCTTCAATTGACGCCACATTTTGTTGCAGCTTGATCTTGTGTCAGCTTTTTAGATTTTACATCTTCAAGACATTTAGCTAGATTGTCCTCTGTATAGTTTTTGTATTTTCTGGTTTTAAGCTTTTATTTTTAATGACTTGGCATCTGGAAAAAACAGTACTAATAACTTAATTTGACCTTGAGTTACTCAAGAAATAACCCAGCTAACACAAAACGTTCAAGTACGTTCGAAAAACGTTGGAAACGCTCTTAGAATGTTTTTAGAACGTCCCCGACCGTTTTTAACGTTCTACGTACGTTTCTTGAACGTTTTGTGTTAGCTGGGTATTTAAAGCAATAAAAAAGTATAAAATAACTCTATTATATAAAATACTTGCATGAAGTTTTAGAAAGTATTGCTTTTGGATGACCAACGACATTTAAGGTGAACTTTACACATTGTGCAAAGTTACCCCAAATTCTGCCAAAAAAGTACTTTATTTACAAGACTGTTAAATTTTAATTTTTTTTTATCGATATTAGTTTAAACACTTAGTATACTTCAAATCAATACCATAACAAACACTTTGAGCAGTTTATTCACTTTTGAGTTCAATTCTGATCTGCTACACAGGTAAAAGTTGTAAGACATAATTTTTAAATTCTACTCCTATGTTTACACAAAACGACTCGTGTTGCGAGAAATCGCGTTTATAAAACTTTTTTACATGAGTTTTATATTTACACTAAAACAAACCGTCGGATTCTAAAGTGATTTGCATTTGTATTTCAAATTTTTAGTTGCTAGAGAGTAAAACATCTTTGACATACTATTGTACAAAGTTACCAACGGTTGTGCAAAGTTAGGCACTTTTACGGTATTCATTTTTAAAGAGATTAGAAACTTATCAAAAATTTATTTCCTGAAATCTATCTAGTCTCATTACTTAATAGTCATGCCTTTCTTTCAATATATGCATGTAAAAATTATTTAAGTATAAATATTTACCAGGGATAATTGTAAGTGGAAGCCTGCCGGATGCTTTGGCAAGTCGAATTGTTCCTTCCAGAGTTAATTCTTTATTGGAAATAACTCGAGATGCATTTTGTTTAGCTGCTTTGGAATTATTTGCTGTTATAGATTGAAGGTTTTCCCTGTACTTTATTTGAGAGCATTGGTGTGGAAACCTTTTCCTAAAGGGCTGAGGCATGTGCTGCATCGCACACTTGGTTCTTTCTGAATGGTGGTTTGCTCTTCAAGAGAATGTTTTTCTTGCAGCTCTGAACGGCCACTTTAGTAGATTAGGCAATGACACATCCTGTGTCTTGTTTCAAGCCTCACTTGTATTGACTTGAAAACAAACAAAGGGGGGACTGAAACTTCCTTCCCTTCTTGTTTCCTGCACAAAGTATTTCTGCACCATTCGTGGAGTCCTTGTGGTGCCCAAGAATCACTGATATTAATCTTGGTCATTTACAGTTGGCATATGCGATTTGCTTGGAGAATAGTTAGTTGTCTTAAACATTTTTTCAGACAGAGCAAGTACACAAACTTTTGATATTTAACATGAACCTTTGTTTGATTTGGCATTGTGTGAAGTCACTAAATTTGCCTTTTACAAAATTTAATCTAAATTTAATTTGGATAGCAATCCACTTAACATACTTACTCAGCCTTTTACAAAGTTTAACCTAAATTTAAATTGGATAGCAATCCACTTAACATACTTACAATTATTAACATACTTACAATTATTTAAAATAGTGATACTTGTTAACAATTATTAATGACACTTGTTAACAATTACAATTTTTTACATATTTATAACTATTTAAATCAATGATACTTGTCACACTTAATGACAATATAAAAGAGATCTTGGTTCATGAGACAGTCCCAAAAGCGATTGATTTTTACCGCTCTTTAAAGGGCTACTCTGCCCTTCATAACATTTCTCTCTTCAAAAATTAGTACACTTTTAGAAAACTTTTGATAGAGATTTTTTTTTGTGTGCCTCTGCAACTTTTTTTATAATAGTTTTACAAATTTTGTTTAAAAACAATCAAAATCTGTAAAGATTGATTTTTCTCAGACTGTCCCTCCGAACATTTTAGCGGTCAGTTATCTTAGGTATCTAAATTTTTCAAGTCAATTATCTTAGTGAATATAACAAATATTTTCACAGTTTTTTCACAGTTTTTTTCACAGTTTTTCTGTTTTAACAGAAATAAATATAATTTATTTTCTTGAAGTTCTGTCTTGTATCTCGTCCTTTCGTATTTCCTCTCTGACCTAACTCTTTTCCTCCTGACTAACCCTTTCCTCCTCTGACTAACTCTCCTCTAACTTACTTTTTGACTCCCTTCTTTGTTTTGCATCTCCCTTTTTGTATTGGTTATAATGCTTTGGGCGTTGGTTCTTTTCATTTTTTATTCGTTATTGTGTAAAATATGAATTAATGGCTTTAGATGGTTATATTGTCATCTTGTTTTCCTTAGAATAAGCTTCCTCAAAGTATTAAAAAAATACACTACCATATTAGGTATAAAATGAGAGAATGGACATTTTTGATAAAAAGTCCTTATCTTTTGTTTTTTGAATTGAAAACTTTTTGGAAAAATGGGAGAGAGCCTACTTACTCGCGCTATATTTAGCTGCTCTCGGAGTATCTAATTTTATTCATATTTTTGATTGTATAGGTTTTGTACTCAAAAGTATTGATCAAAGAAAAGGAAAGGTATGCTTGTTTTTTATCATCATTATGATGACAGCAACAGTTTATTTCAGACAGAATAATTCAGAAAATATATATAATGATGTTTTAAAAACAAAAAAGAGATTAACAAGAAATTATATAATTTGAAAAGAAAAATTGAAAGGTTTTTTTTTAATGTTAATAAATAGTAAAGAAAAAATTATCAAAAATACCTTGCTTGTTCAAAGTTTATCTATTCGTTGATCTAAATTTGTCGTTTGCTTATTATTAGAATGATCTAAATTTGTCGTTTGCTTATTATTATTATCGTTAAAAAGTTTTTGTTTTATATTGAAAATGGAAAGAAAAATTTGTTCCTAATGCAAGTGGTATAAAGAGATTAAAGAGTGTAATAGTAATGGAGAACAATTAAAACCGTGTATTGTTAGCAACAAATAAAAAGAAAATGAAATGTGAGTATGGAAGGAATCCTCGATGTAGGCGGTGTTTGAACAAAAGTAAAAATGGGTTTTGTATTCACCTCAGAGCTAAAAATCATCGTAAAGAATATGAAGATGCAGGTCTATATGACCATTGTTATTTAAGATATTACGAAGTGCAAAGTTCTCCTAACTCCAAAATTTTCAGTCCACTTGTGTATTTCCAAAATGATTCTCTATCCATCAACGCCATTTCGTAACTTTGTTAGGTTTTAACATTCTCATCCACCGACCAGGTGTTCTATTTAAATTGTCCTTCCACAATATCAGATTTACGTTGACGTCCAAGTTATAGAAGTCAACTAACTCCCTGAACAAGTTCACTCTTTGCCGTATAAGCAGTTCAGCTGACACTTTTTATCTCAGTCTGGACTTTCCGGTTACAGCATCAGAAATCCAGTGAAAAACCGTTTGGAGTTTGTGAAAAACTGGAGTTTGTTGAACTTCCAAGCCAAAGCTATGTTAACATCGCGTAGTACGGCGTCCAGCTCTTCCATGTTTGTGTGAACTTCAGATCTGTCTTTACGCAGTCATGTTTCATCTTCAAGAGTGACTCCTCCAAGTTGGACAAGAGCTCCTAATGCCAAAGAGCTAGCATCAACCCAAACTTTTCCCTCATCACCAGGCACTTTAACTCTCCATGAGCAGGGAAGTGCGTAGTGTAAAGTATGAGCATTTTCTCTTACCCTCTTTAACACTTCTTCCAGCACACACCTCAACCCCACATCATGGACCTCATCATCCCACCCATTTGTCAAAGAAACCACCTTCCGCCTAATAATGCTGCAAGCAACGCGCAACCAACCGCTTACCGGCAAGCAACACACGAACTGCCCACATATGAAGAAAACCGTCCTCCTCGATAATGCCCGCGGAATTTCCTCTAGCCGATTGCCTCTCGACCACAGTTTTTCGCCAACCTTCTTCACGGTCAATCCGAGCACTCGTGTCCCACAACCATCGATCCTTTCGCCATCCTTACTTTTCAAGCCATATTTGGAAAAATATTTTCTAACGTATTCCATGTTAGCCACGTTCTCATCACTAAAAATATCATCTACGTATGTTAATGTCTCTTTTTTCATTTTTCATCTTGTTCACTACTGATTTCATGATCATCGGTGCCACATTAAGCCCAAAACCAATTCACGTCAGACAATATCATGTGCAATACCTGGGTTGTTACGGAAGAATGGTAAGCCCTCCTAGCAATCGTATTAAACTCATTCCAAGAATCACATCTGCTCCAAACGGTTGGAAACTTGCCACTAGGACCCGATCCCGCGCGAAGACATTGCCAACCAATGTCTTCGCGCGGGATCTTTGGTCGTTCGAAACTAAATTTTGAAAAATAGTCGTCGTTGAACATCAAGTGCGTATAATCCACGGGTATTTGAGAGTGAGCTAGCGCACACCGATCACTCTCCTCCTTGTTTTCCTGCTGCTTTGTACATTTTGCCGCCACTTGTCCCATCTCTTCGTATTTGAAATACCGAACATTCCTCTTGGGGGCGGCGCAATTCTTCGCGATGTGATTTAACCCTCGACAGTTATAGCATACAATAGACTGAGGTGATTTTGCTCTCACAACGTTGCGGCGGGTGGAGGTAGCGGTTATATTCAACTCATTCGCGCTCTTTCGATTCAAAGCGGCCCTTACTTTCGGCAACATCACGTAAATTGTCTCTTTCGCAGTCTTAAATTTTGAAGAAACTTCTTCAGGCAATCCAACAACAAACTCCTGTCGCACCGTCTCATCTGTCAACCTCGCAAGACACAACAAACGTTTCAGATCCGCTGAAAAGACGTACACTCATTCCTCATCACTCATCTTTTGCATCGTAAACAATTCATATGCTGCTTAGGCATCCAAAGAAAAGGCTTGTGGCAAGACGTCCCCAATTTTACTCGCATCCTTCTTGTCTTTTTAGCATTACTTTGCAACAAGATAGGAAAGAGTAAAGTCAACTCAATGTCTTGCATCTTCGCAATCATATAAGTTCGCGGCAGCTGAATTGCGGCATCGGACGTCCCTTCATGTTTTTCGAAAATATCCTAAAATCTCAAAGATGACTTCATTACTGTCCGGTTACCTAGTAGTTTTCTCGGGGGCAGTACAACGTTGCAATTTTGAAATCTTTTTTTAAATCATTTAAAAAACTGTCTCTACAAAAACTTCGCGTTCAATTTATACTTTACAAATCACCTCAAATATGCACTTTAAATAAACCGCTTATACTATATTTATACTTTCTCAAGGAAAGTACGTCAGTCAAACCCGCCGTACATAGTCTCTCGCACGCAACTCAATTACAGAACCATTGCTAACAAATAATACCTTTTAACTCCCTATTTATACATAGTTACCCAGAGTTCCACTCATATCATAAGAAACTAAATGAAAAACACAGCATTCAATTTTTCCAGGCTTTTTAGGTAACGTTTGGCGAAGATATACTTTTCTAAAATTCTCAAATCCCGTGCAGCTATTATCAACATGATTTTAGAAAGAGGCTTTATCTGTCGGAAAGTTATATTAACTTTTAAATTTTGATTGAAATTTAAAACATTTTTTATTTATGTAAGAGTAAACTTTAAGAAATACCTACTTTTTCATTTATTGAGGTAAGAGCAAAAGAAAATAATCAACTATGGGACATTTAATTTAGCTCTATTGAGTTAGGAGCCAATCAAATTCATCCGACTTGTCATTAGAAAATTAAAATCTTTTTATTTTTTACGATGTGTTGTAAGAGACACAGAGGTGTGAGACATATTACACTTACACTAGACATAGTAATGCAGATTGTATTTACTTTGCACAGAATTTTTTAAAGCTTTCACGACAGCTATACGTAAGAATGCAAATTATAATTGTTTATTTCCAAAAGTCACAAAAAGTATGACATGCCAATCAAGGCAAGTCAGTCATTGAGTTTAAGAAATAATGCAAACTGCCTCTGAAGAGACCACACAAGTTTGCTAAGATTTTGATTTTTTTTTTTTTCCGGAATCTTGTGTTAGTTATATCAATAAAAAAAACAATAAAAATCGTTTTTATTTATAAAAAAATGGAAATTGATTTCAAATTGCTAGAGATATATGAAGAGATTAAGTAGAAGAGATACTATTTAAATGAGAAAAATTTAGTTGGCTTTTAATACTAAAATTGAAGATGGATTATTGGGTGCGCTGGTAGGTTCTACAGCCAGTTTCGTTTAAATGCTTAAAGTTTGAAAAGTTTTAAAACCTAAATTATTGGCAAAAATGTAAGTCTCAAAACAAAAAAAGTAGAATGTATTTTTTATATTATGAAATCTTACTTTAAGACCAAATTGCTAATAATTAAGCTTTAAACTAAAGCTTCAAAACAGGTTGCATCATCAGTTATTTCATCAAAAGATGTCTCACCACGCGGAACAGTGAGACTTGCTCAAGCAAATGGAGGCCGACATGTCCCACTTGTTAGATGTAAGTGGATTTTAATTGATGCAAACAAACATTATACTTTAGCATTCATCAACTTTTTCTCAGGTGATGCAAGAAGTGCAAAAAAGCTCTTTAGGGATCTTTCTTCAATTGCAACAAAAGATCTAGCCCAAGTTCAAGTAAACACTGGTCTTTCAAATTCTGGCATTAAAAAATTAGCTGTCATCTTGAATAATGTTAGTGAAACAAGGATTGTTGAACCAAACTTCAGAGACAAGTTTTCTCCCCTTAGAAAAGGTCTTGCAGAACACTTCACCCAGGCAGTGGCTTCACATGGAACAGAAAGTCAAAGCAAAGGGAATTCAAGTCCCGTAAATTCCAGAAAGGTGAATTACTCATTTCCAGTGACTTGAAATTAGCCAATACATTTTTTGGCCTTCAATCACACTCAAGCTCTCACCCATGGAAATGGTGTGAAATTGATTTTTAAAATCAGGCCAATTGTGGACCATTAAGAACTTTTTGATCAATCAGAAAATGCTTCGCAGCTTTCACAGCAACTGGATCAGACAAAAAAACTGCAAAGCATTTCAAGAATGTTGTTCACGCACCTTTGACAATTCTTCAAGATTCCACATATGTTCTGGAGCTCATCCCTCTAATAGAATTTCATCTCCTTCTTGGTGTTGTTAACCACCTCTCACGAGTACTTCAAGTGATTTAGCCAAAAGCCACAGAATGGCCTCATGCTCTACATTTTGAAGATCAACCCTTCCATGGTGGCCACTTTGCAGGAAATGATTGTCACAAACTGTTGAAAAACGTTGACACTCTTCAAAGAACGGCAGAACAGAATTGTGCTTTTCAAGTCATGGGAATCATTGACATCCTTCAAAAATTTAACTCTGTTGTGTCTGCATGTTTTGGATGCACTTTGGATCCATCTTACATGGAGAAAATTCACCAATTTCAAACCTCATTCTTGCATCTTCAAAATGTAACGGTGACACCAAAAGTTCATGCAGTTTTTTATCACATCAAGTGATCCGAAGGTGGTCAAGATTAATACCGATTGCGTATTATATTAAATTTTGAAGATCAACACCGCTTTTGTTACTTTTTAATCAACATGTTCTTAATAAATTTTTACTCTATTTATACAGTTTTGATCGGTTAAAAATAGCTAAATTATTTTTATTAATCTTCGTAAATGGGCTATATATAGCACTTATGGTAAAGCACCCAAATACCACAACCACGCATAATTAAGATCGGAATGTCCCATAATAAGTTACAAAAATAGCGTTAACGTAAATTTCTTCCGATCATTCTCCCCCTCTTTGATACACTCCAGTCTATCAAACCTTTTCAATTATCGAACTCAAGAAGACACAATCTTGTAATTGGTCGTATAAATTCTTTTTCGCCAATTTTAACTTTTACAATTCTTACACGTCCATCTTTTCCTTCAAATACTTCTGTAATTCTACCGAGCGGCCAATGTCCTCTGGCTGTATCCGGAGAAATGACTAATACAATATCATCTATTTTCATTTTTCGGCTTTCTTGATTCCATTTATACCGCTTTGATAAAGAGGGAAGCCATTCTCGCAACCATCTTTTCCAAAAGTGACGTAATAATTCTTGTACTCGACGCCAACATGTTTTAGGATGATAATTTTTTGATTGACTTGAGTCGGGAGCGAATTGTCCTCCCACTTGTCCAGTTAAAAAATGATTAGGAGTCAATGGAACATCATCTTTTATATCAGCACTATGATACGTTAATGGGCGGGAGTTCAATAAACTCTCAGCACCTGTAAAGGCCGTATGGAGTTCTTCATCAGTAATATCGGCCTTGTCAAGTAATCCAGATACTGCACGTTTTGCAGCCTTGATCATTATTTCGAACACACCACCAAGATGAGGTCCTAGTGGAGCGTTAAAGTACCACTTGATTCCTTTATCAGCTGTAGAGTTGGTAATTTTATTCTTATCTAAGCTATTGACAAGTTCTTTTAGTTCACGAGATCCACCAACAAAATTTGTTTCATTGTCCGTCAAAACTTCCAGTGGTAATCCTCTTCTATTCACCATTCGAAAAAAGGCATTGAGGAATGAATTTGTATCTAAATTATAAGCTATCTCGAGGTGTACTGCTCGAGATAGTAAACAGGTAAACAAGCATGAGTATCTTTTTTGTCGTGTCCTCCCTCTACCTTGCATCGTTAGAAATGGCCCAGCAAAATCAATGCCAATTCGAGCAAACGCACGTAGTGGTTTCTTTAAGCGAATTGCTGGCAGAGGAGCCATAAGTTATTGAGCAGGTTTACATTTTCTTCTTCTACATTTGTTGCATTTTGCTTCTGCATCGCGGATTTTTTCTCGTCCTCGTACAATCCAATATCGTTCTGATAATTTTGTGAGTAACTGATTTGTTCCCATTACATGATTTCCTTCTTCATGGTAATGTTTAACAATCAATTTTGTAACCGCATGACCTCTCGGCAAAATGATTGGATGCTTAACATCGTAAGGCAAGTAGTAAGCATTTTGTAATCGACTACAAGAGCGTAATAAGCCATCTTTATCAATTTGTGGATTTAAAGATATAATTTTGCTTGATACTGATATTGTTTTTCCTTTTTTAAGGTTGTTATATTCTTCTTTGAAGCTTTCCTGTTGAGCTTTAACAATAATTTCCTTTTCGCTTTCATGATATTCATCAGCTGTTATATCACCTATCATACGCAAATCAATTTTACATCGATAGCTATTTATAAATCGATACATCCATCCGTTAACTCTGACAAGTCTTTTCCAACATGAGAATTGATTTATATCAAGCAATTGATTTACTACTTCGGAAGATAATGCGAAATTCATTAACACAGCGTTTTTCTTTACTTCAATTGAAGCTTCTTGTGTGATTTCAACGTGATTCTGAGGCCATTTTTCCTCTAAAGAATTCAGAAAACTTGGTCCATGCCACCATACATTATTGTTTTTTAACTCATTCACCGATGTTCCTCAAGATAATAAGTCGGCTATATTAGTTTTTGTAGGTATGTACCTCCATTGTTTTAGTTCAGTCTTTGATTGAATGAGTCCGACACGATTAGCAACAAATGGTTTCAACTTTCGACTGTGATTCCTTATCCACCATAAAACGTTAAGACTATCACACCATATAGTTACGTCTTTAATTTCAAGCTTCAAGGCCTTAACAATTTTCTCTGCAAGTCGTAAACCGAGAACAGCTCCAAGTAACTCCAGTCTTGGTATACTGATAGACTGCAATGGACTTACTCGGGCCTTTGACATTATGACTACACAGATCACTTCTCCTGTGTCATACAAACATTGTTGATAAGCAACAGCACCGTATGCTTTACAAGACGCATCCGTAAAAACGTGTATGGATCGGTTTACAACTGTCGAAGATGTTTGTAAACATCTAGGAATGTTTATCATAGAAAGATCTTTTAGTTCTTGAAACCATTGATCAACATTTTTCAAAATCCTATCCGGAATTCGATCATCCCACTCAATTCCGTCAATCCACAACTCTTGCATAATTATTTTTATTCGAATGATGTATGGTGATAAAAAACCCATTTTTCTAAAAATTTGCCATTTTTTTTAACAAAAATCTTTTTGTAAATACCGCATTTTCTTCGGTAGCGACGGAATGAAAAGTAAATAAATCAGGTTTTGCTTCCCAGACAACTCCAAGCGTTTTCATGGCAGGTAATTCTCCAGAATTTAAGTTTATATGTTCTGCCCGATCATTTTCGGGTGTTATTTTAAGAACTTCGACCGAGTTTGAAAGCCATTTTCGTGCAAACATTCCGGCTGAACTCCATAGTAGCGTGAGTTCTTTGTACAATTGAATTCCTTCTTTTTCATCAACTACAGAAATTATTGTATCGTCCATGTAAGTTGCTTCAAGAACAGCTTCAGAAGCTAAAGGAAATGTTTGTGCATACTTTTTTGCGTGTTCTTGTGTTACAAATTGAGCCATGAAAGGCGCTGAGTTGATCCCAAAAACCAGTCGATTAAACTGAAACACATCAGGCTCAGCAGTTGGATCCAAATTTCTCCATAGAATTTGTTGGTACCTTCGATCATCTTTATGTATTCCGATTCTTAAATACATTTCTGCTATATCGCAAGCTAAAGCGACTGGATATTTTCGAAATCGAAGTAAAACTGTTACAAGATCTTGTTGAAGTTTTAGTCCTTGATAGATAAAGTCGTTAATGGATTTGCCATTGTATTTTGCAGATCCATCGAACACTATTCTGACTTTTGTGGTTGATTTTTCGGGACGGAGAATTGGAAAATGTGGTAAGTACCAACCATCTTCTAGATTCTTTTTATCGATTTTCTCCAAGTATCCCTTTTCTAGATACTGCTTAATAATTTTGTTATACTTATCTCCGAGACTTTGGTTTTTCATTAGACGTTTTTCCGTGTTTTGTAGTCTGTTTAACGCCATTGTATAATTATCATCCAGCTGTCTATTTTCTTTCCATGGCAATTTTAGCTCATATCTTCCGTTTTCTGTTTTCAGCGAACTTGTTACAATATTAAGGGCGGTAGTTTCTTCTGGGCTTGTTATTATTTTTTTAAATTGCATCTCTTCCTCACCTTCAATGGCCCATAACTTTTTAATGGTGTCATTCGCATCTTCTATTTCCTTTGCCGTTGGTATCATTTTCGTAAAGTGTGTTTGAAGGGATCCTCCAGTGCCGCCAATGCATGTCCATCCAAGCTGTGTTAGCCGGGCCACTGGTTCATTAAATTCTCCTCTTACTTCTTTAATTGCACGATGCAACTCAGCATAGTCCACACCAATTAGAATGCCAATTTTTGGTTTGGGTCCAATATTTGGGAACTCGATGTCTCTCAGATGTCTCCAATTATTTGACATTTTTCTCCAATTAACTGCTTTTAAGTTTCCAGTTACATTATTTACTGTAAAGGCTTCCACTGTTATAACTGTTTTTCCATTCAACGATTCCGGCTGGAATTCCACCGGCATCGTTTCGAATGAATTAACTTTTCCATTTATCATGTTTACAGTTACTTTTTCTGTTTTACCCTGCAGTGACAACTCAGCCGCCACATCAGAATTCAGATACGTTTTTGTACTTCCATCGTCAAGCAATGCGTTAACTACAACTCTTTTATTTCCATTACGAAGAATAACCGGCACCGTTCGAAGCGATATACAGTTCATGACGTGTTTTGAATGTAGTTGGATGTTTGATATATGAGAGTTTTCAATTACCATATTCTTGGGTTCTTCAGAAATTCTCTCATTTTGACGTTTTTTTTTGTGAAGCAAGCGATTGTGAGTATCTGTACAGCCGTCAATCCCACAAATTCTTGTATTCCTGCATTCCTTTGACAAATGATTAGAGTTTAAGCATCTGAAGCAGAGTTTACATTTCTTGGCTGTTTCCCATCTTTCTTCAACAACTTGATTTTTAAATGTTGGACACTCCCATGTTTTATGATCGTTTTTGCAAGCAGCACATTTTTTTATCCAATTTGTTTTCTTTTTTCGTTCATTGTTTGTAAAGTATGAATTTCCTTCAGACGGTTTGCTACCAGTGCCTTTTTTTAAGCCATGAAGAGTCTCTGTTGCTGCCATTTGAAAATCCGCTTCTTCAACAATAAACTTTTTTAGAGTTTCAACATTTCCGTTTAATCTGTATTCATGCACCCAACGTTTATATCTTATCAACATCATCTCTGGAACCTTTTTTTGCAGTTGGTGGTATAATGTTCCGTTACCAAGTTCTTCAGTTCTATTAGCTTCTTTTAAGTTTATTACTGCCACATCCAACAAGTCGGCGAATTTTTCCAAATCTCTTGGTTGGTTTTCCCTCATAGGTTTGAAGTTGTTCAATTCATCCAAATACATGAGGACCTTTCTCCTCGTTCCGCCATATTTTCTTTCAAGTCTTTCTTTCGCAGCTTCATAGGCAAACGATGAATGCCCAAGTCCTTCAATTGCTTTTAATGCGTCGCCACATAAATATTGACGTAACTGAAGTAATTTATATTCAGCTGTCGCTGGAGCTTGATCGATACATGCGTTGAATGAAGCTTTCCAATTTTCGTAGCTCTTTTTATCGCCATTAAATATTGGTATAGAAACGCGTTTTAGTTGTTTCCATAAATCCTGTCCAATTTTTGCAGTCTTTTCATCTAAATTATTTGTTGAACGCAAACGGCTGAGTCGATTTGATTGATTCATATTCGCTATTATCTTTTTCTTCGTCCTTTAATTTTCGAATACTCGACCATTGATCACGTTGCTGCTTTTCCGTTGTCCGCATAGGTTCTCGATCCATCCTTTGGTCAAAATTAGATCTTTCACTTCCGTTGCACAATATCCATCTATTTACATGTTCCATCGCTTCCGTGAATTCGCCATTTATTCTTTCAATTTCTTGATTGAGTTTTTCTAAATTTTCTTTTGACTCCAGAAACTCGTATTTGTTTGATAAATCAACCATCACCTCGAGAACTTCGTTTTGTGTCTTTGTTAATTGATGAGTTAAATCGCGTAACTCGTTTTTACATGTCGGATCGTCGTCTCCAAGAAGCTGAATAATTTGATGTTTAATTTGCGTAAACGAAGAGTTAAAAATCGTTTTCTTCCTGTTTAATGCTGACACTTCATTTTGGACGGTTAGTTGATCTTCCATTTGATTTGTTAATTTCTGATTTCTTCTTTTTACCATTCTTCCGTTGTGAAGAAACTACCCTCTGCTACCAACTTTGATCCGAAGGTGATCAAGATTAATACCGATTGCGTATTATATTAAATTTTGAAGATCAAAACCGCTTTTGTTACTTTTTAATCAACATGTTCTTAATAAATTTTTACTCTACTTATACAGTTTTGATCGGTTAAAAATAGCTAAATTATTTTTATCAATCTTCATAAATGGGCTATATATAGCACTTATGGTAAAGCACCCAAATACCACAATCACGCATAATTAAGATCGGAATGTCCCATAATAAGTTACAAAAATAGCGTTAACGTAAATTTCTTCCGATCATCAAGGGTTTCATCAATTCTAAATGAAAGCCACTAGGGCTTTTAGTGAACGGGCCACTGAAGCTCTTCATCAATCCTTCAATGCCCACTGGCAATGGTTCAACTGGCCAAAAAGCCATCCTGACTATGGAAACCAATTAGAAGCCTGCTTTTTTAATTACAACAGCAAGTTCATTTGAATGACAGCACGAAGAAGGAGATTCATTTCATGAAAATTCATCAATTTTCTGTGTCAGAATGTTCACCAATGTATAACAAGTTTATATACATTTTTTAATTAAGCATGAGTTAAAAATGTAAAGTCTCTGTATGCTGTCATTTCAGAATTTTGTGCTATCGAATAAAGTTTTAAAGTCAATTTTTTTTCTCGGACGATATTAGACCATTTCAACTTTTACATTTTTTTTTATCTAGATATTTGGTACAATCATTCCACCAAGGGTTTCTTCGGAAGGCTTCATAGTATTTTTGTCTTTACTCATTAGGTTAAAAGAGATCGTAATTTATAAATGTACAGGAAAACGAAATGATCCACTACCATAACTGGGACATCATTCCCTGCTAGCACACAACGTTGAAAAAACGTTGAAATAACGTTGATCGACGTTGATCAACGTTGTTACAACGTTGTTTCAACGTTGTTTCAACGTTGTGTGCTTGCTGGGTTATGTTAGGAAAAATTGATTAGAAAAACTATTCGAATATTCTTCAAATACTGAAGACATGTTTCTCAAATAAATTATTTTAAATAACTTGCATAAGTATTATATATATTGCATGAATTTAGTTATAAATTCTAATTATTTGCAGTGAAGGCTTATAAACTTAATTATAATGTTTGAGAGTCTAGAAGTAAATTATTATCCATTAGCCATTTTTGATATTTTCAAATCTCATAATTTCAATGCTATTTGAATTTTTTAAAACCATTTTGACTTTTTTTTTTTAGGATTTGGAAACAGAAAGCAGCCTATTACTGACTCAACAAAGTCGAAAAAGAACTCTTTTTAAGTTTTGCATGACTAAAGCGACAGATGTCATCAATGACAACTACAAAATTTATTCAGACGCTGCAAAACTTCTTTATTGCTTCATACCAAAGGTTGCATCTACAACGTGGAAAAGACTTTTTCAAGTTTTTGATGGAAACTATAATTATGAACAGATTTTAGACATTGATAAAAACCGAGTAAGCTTTTTATTTCTGCTAATTTACTCTTAAAAATGTTGTTATTGGGAGCAAGTAAATGTCCTTCTTTACACACAAACAAATAAGCAGAACTGCAGGATATAAAAAATGTGGCTGCAATGTGGCTGCAAAACTTGTCTGTATTCGCAGTTTTCAAGAAAGTAGAAAACAAAGCCCTGTAACTGTTATTCTTAGTTTTTAAGGCATCTTTAAGTTTCAGATTTTGAATAAAAGAAAACTAAAGTTAACTCAAATACAGTATTTATTTATGAAGTTTTGATATGTTTATAATACTTATATAAATTTTCAGAAATTACTCCTGAGGCTAGTGACTTGTAAAACAGAAATTGTAGATTAGATGGTATACATTAGACGTGTCATAAAATTTAAAATTCAGACTTTTGGTCAGCCTTATAAAGAATCTTTACGGCACTTTTATCAATGCCCAGGGTTTTTCTTGACCTGACTTTAAATATCTCTGATTTGTTTTTCCATTACTTTCTTTTAATCTCAAGAACTTTTTCAATTAAAAACATCTTTTTGTCATCCTTCTCTCAACAGATGAAACTTCTAAGAATTGTTTCTGAAAAGACGCCATCAAGCATGATGTTGTACAGCGGAAATTGTGTTTTTAATGGTATCAGCCAGTGCAAAATAGTTGAATAATGTTTTTGGTTGCAAAGCTGGAATTGAAGGGGTCAGTAGCACTTTGTTATATAAACTACAGTCTGTGAGAGGAAGCAATTTTGTCTCTCAAACATACTGTAGTAAGTTCATTATTTACAGTCTCATCGTGGCGCAACTAGTAAGTTAGGAAACTAAGGGTAATGTATAATGGGACTCCAAGGGTAAGGAGAATAAAGATCCTACCCAAAGTATATCTTAGGGTGTTGTTGGGATAACAATCCAATAGTGGTGATGGAAATATTTAGATTATTAAAACAGATAAATGAGAGAATGACCTAACCCAGGTCGGAAAGGTGGGTAAAACACTCAAAGACAAAACAGCTGTAGTTGGTAGATCAGAGGAGGTATGTGTGATTGAGTATCCAAGTACTGACAGGACTTGGTACTGTCAGATAAATCAAGCATCATTTGATACCAGAAAAGAACAAAGGTGTCAACTTGCCGAAACGCACCGATGTGTTAGGTTCTCCAACAAGTGCGTTACATGCTGGTTCGCAAATGATAGCTCGTGAAGTGTCGCAAGTTTAATTTAGAGGGAAAAAAAACGAAATAAAAAACAAAACTGATGAGCATATTTGATACAGATTATTTATTTGTTTGGTGATTTCCGATTTTTTGACGATTTGCAATTGTCAGTTTAAACAATGCAAGTCTTTCAAAGTCAGAGCAAATTATTATTATCTATTATTATTATTTTTATATAATTTTTATCTCTCAACTAAAAATTCGAAAACGAACAACTTGTTTATATTGCAGGTGGAAAAAAAAACACTCTGCTCCTAAATTTTAAGACCATTTTGACTTATCCTTAGAAAAGTACTTTTAAGATTTTTAAGTCTGAAATCTAATTTCTACTTTTATGACATTTCTAATGCATATACCCAAGTTCATTTAGCACGTAACTTTTTTGTAGTTACTTGCTTGTAATTACATAAATTATCATAATTATTGCTTTTACATAGGTTCATAAACTAAACTATTCAAAGCTTATACACCTCAACCCTTCAGAAAGAAAGTTTCGCGAATGGAGATTTCTGAAAGACTGGTAGCGACATTCAGAAACAAGTTCGAAGACCCGTACACTTCTTTTTTCAGGCGCCAATATGGCTGGAGAATACTTCAGTTGTCCCGAAAAAATTTAACCATAGAGAAATACGATAAAGGAACTGAAATTACTTTTCATGACTTTGTTAATTATATTTTGAAGAAAAGACATTTTGATGAACATTGGGATTTGATGACAAAGCTATGTTCACCTTGTTCCCATAAGTATGATTACATTGGAAAAATGGAAACATTAACTGAGGACTCTGTAACAATCTTAAAAAATGCCTATTTAAACAAGGAATTTCATTTTCCACGTAACGCAAAAGATCGTTATTTATCGAAATCTAGCGACATTATGCATCAGTACTTTTCGAATTTAACGAAGTCTGAAATCGAACAACTTTATAAACTTTATGAAGACGATTTTCTTGCGTTTGGATATACCCTTCCAGTGTTTTTTTAAAAAAAACTATCAAATGTAAATTAATTTTATATGGTTAAACATTTAAAATTTTTTTTTTTAGAATAGTTTTTTGAGAAAGTCCCTGAGCGATTCACCTTTCTCAGAAATTTTGATTCTATTAAGAAATAAGCATCTGCGGGAAATGTCTAATTTTATAAGGTATTGCGTTTGATTGCAGATCTTTATTTTAAAGTCGTTTTCAATATAAAGAAAACGTAAAACCAAAACCACATGAACCAAAAAACATGTTGATTCAAAAGTCAGATGATGATAAATTGAAATAATTTTTTTGTTTAAACCCTTTTGAGTGAACATTTAACGTACAACCTTAATGAAAAGCTACAAACATACACACTCGCTTAATTCCCTCTACTTGTTCAAATAGTTGCTTAATAATGAAGCTTTCATCTGAACTTAAGGTTTAGGTTTAGGGTCTGGGGACAGTTTTGATAGGGAAGGACAGGGTTTAAAGGTAAAGGTTTAGTTGTTGTTCCTTAGCTATACTTAGAACCATTTAGAACTGCAATGAACCAGTTAGAACTGGAATGGCTCTCGATATAAGAATCTCGATTTAAGTATAGGCATAAAAGACAATTATTAATAAATAATATAGATTTTCCTATTCCCATATGTATATCCATATTTTTGAGCTTTATAGCTTTCTTGAACTTCATTATTTATTGTTTGTGAGTTGTTCCTAAATGAACTAATCTTTTGTTTACTTGACGGTATGAATAAGTATAGGTGTGTACGTCTTTGTGTGTACGCCTTTTTCCTAATCGTAAACCATTTTTCTAATTTTTTTTTTTTTTTTTTTTTTTATTATATTACGCTCAATTCTTTAGCATCCTACAAATTTTGGAGTTTATCATTTCAATTATTGTAGTGTTGATAACGAATGCACAGGTTGGTGGAATTTTTTAAAAAAGATTTTAGGTTGTTAACTTTATGAGAAAAGGGGGGAAGGGGGGGCGTAAATATAAAATATAGCGTTTGGCGCTTTGGTACGTTCACTTTTATTGTAAGTTATTCAATATCGTACTTTCAAAATACGTTTAATTTTTTAAAGAGGAAGCTTGAGCAATTTACTGAAAAGTACAACACATTCGACCTTGAACCACCGGTTATCAAACACCAATGCAAAACGCAAATTACCTACTTTTCATTATAACGTGATTTCACTAACCGTTTTTAATAATGTGATTATGTGATTCAGACGTATGTTTAAGAGTTATTTAAAACGAATAACATTATAGCACTATTGCTTTATTGGTATTGCATGATTAGTATGACCAGCGTTATGTGACTACTAAAGCATTTTTAAAATTATTATCAAATGCATAAACACTATTTAGAATTTTAAGGAAACAAAAGGAATATAACCAAGGAAAGAAATCAAAAAAGTTTCCATTGAATGTGGAATCATCGTTCATAAAACACTTCTTAATCACATTGATTTTTCGCACTTTTATATCAGAACTTTAGTTTAACAGATTTTTTCTGGTTCAGAATTAAAATTAAGAGTTTGACCAAAGTCAAGCGGAATCAGAAAAAAGTGCTTTTTATGGATCGTTTTTGTGAACTAAATTGGTGGTTACAATATTCTGTCAACTTTTAAATTATATCCAGTGACAGCTCCTGATTTGTTTCAAATTAATTCTTTTTTTGTTGTTGTTGCTAATGTTTTTTGAATTTTCTGGAGAAAATATATATATATATTTTTTTTGAGTCTCTAATTTAAGTCCTTAAAGTCTTTATAACATCATAACGTCATTGAAAAAAGTACTCTTAAAATACACTGATGTTAAAGTATCTCGAATGTCTTCTGCCAATTCGATTTAAAATCCTTAGAATATTTTACTGGGTCGAAGAAACTAAGAGCCACAGAAAAACACGTTCTATCCTCAGAATAATACGTTCTTGTCAAGTTTGGAAGATTTGTGCAAGATCTTTTGCCAATTCTTTGGATTGAAGAACAAAAATAATTTTTAAATTCCTTTTCCAAAACACGTAGCTATAACATCTAAATAATCCAGGTAAGCTTTTGTAGCTGCAGATTGAAGAGAGAAAGACAGAGAGAAAGACATTAGGCCATGTGTTCTAAGTATGAGCAACGTAATTTTCGCTTTTAATGAAAACCATATTAGTTTTATGTTTATAAAGAAAACCGTAAAAATTGTTTGTAGAACTTATCGTTCGGTATTTAGTTCGCAAAAAGGTTGTTATCCCAATCTCACTTATGTCCACTACAATTGCATATACGACCGATACGCTGGTGTTTTGACAATACTCTAAACCGTAAACTTTAGCTATTCAAACTTTAACGAAAGTTTATTACATTATTTTGTGGATTATTCAAGAAAAATTTTATACAACAGTTAGAACAAATGTATGTAAGTAAATTAATTAGTAATTAAGTAAAAACAGTATATTAATTTTAATTTGAAACAAAAAAAAATTATTTGCCAAATGTATCCTGTTTATAATTCTCGCATCGTCCGGCAGTTAAAAGTTGCGATTTCTTCGAGAAAACGTAGTTTAACTTTAAGTTTAAAGTCCGCGATCACTACCACTCTACCACTATAAATACCATTATAAATCATGGTCATATTAATAATCCTATGTTTTTGGATAGTTTTATGAACATTTTGGCGAGTGGTACATTCTTGATTAAAGCTTTACTTTTTCCCGATAAAGTATCTCGCTCAGAGCGTTGTGTCGTACTCAAAGTTAAATTTAAAAACATTTAAATCTTAGCGTTAAGTAGAATATGTAAACAAAAAAACTTCAAAACATTTAGGGGAACATGGGGCAAGATGACGAACGTTTTGAAAAGCACATATATCTTATTCAATAACTGTTACAATAAGTAAAACTTTATCAAAAAGTGGAAAACAAATTATTGTGCGTCACGTATGTATAAAAAAAACCCACATAAAAATTTAAAATAGCCTGGAAAAAACTCATTAACCAAAGTTACCTCAAATTATCATTTTGCCCCGTATGCGGGGCAAGATGGCGACTTTAAAAAAAGTAAATTCCATTATACCATTACCTTCTCAAATAACACGATATCATAAATTCTAGTTAGTAAGATATGTAATACCAACGGTTATGTGATTTTTTAAACAATTAAACTATATATTTATACAGGACTATGCAAAAAAAAGTCTACTAATCAGTTCATAACAAATTCCAACACAACAAAATAAAGCAAATGTCAAACAAAATATTTCAATGCATAATAAAGCAATGTAATAATGACTAAGCCACACAAAAGTTATTACAGTACAGGTTTATGGTAAAACATGTACTTTGGCGAAACGACAAACGAGTCATCTTGCCCCGTTCATCTTGCCCCTAGGCTACTTAATCATCAAAATGACTCAGAACTCTACATAAATAAGTTATCATAGCTTAATACTACTTGTATGGCTTCCAAATTGAACAAACTGAATGAGAAACTCTTGCTTACCTTTGGATGGTAATGTAATGATGAAATAAATCAAATTGAAGTGGATAATTTTTTTTTCCTTAATATAGGAAAAACCTTTTTAATAATTATCTTTGATTCCGAAAATAGTATTCATAAAGAAAGCATAAATAAATCTAGTAGATGTAATCTACTTCCCTCTTAGCTACATTCAGATTTCATATTTAGTTAAGTTTTGAAGATAATATGTTTTCATCTTGCCCCGTTCGTCATCTTACCCCATGTTCCCCTACAACAATTGCAAAAAAAAGTTTAAAATATTTTGTCTTTGAATTGCTTCTTATTAACCGAGAAAATGTCTTAACGATCTATATCAAACTTTATTTCGCCACGAAAACTTAAAAAAAAAATGTTTGAAAAAAATTTGTGTAATTTTTTTAAACAGTTTTTTTAAAAGTTTTCTTAACCAATTTTACTTGAATAATCGTATTGTATAGTTAAATCACTTGTTGCATTTTTGTTTTTGCAAATTTACACAAAAAATCAAATAACATTAATGCTCCTCACTTGTAACAAGGAATTATTTGTTGCAGGCAGGTAGCATATTTTTAAATTCAGGAATATGCACATTCTGCATCGGACAGTCAGATGCAGTAATCTGTGCATAAACTGTAACAATTTGATCATTGTACTCAACAGAATTTGTAGACCATATACCGCCTCATACTATTAATATAATAACTTCCGTAATGCACGTACTTTAGCACCTCCACGAGCTGAATCATTTAGCTTCTGTTTCTTTGCCAAGTTAATATTTCTCTTTTCATCATCGCTTATTTTAAATTCTTTCTAAACTTCTTGTTGACAAGTTCTAAGGTGGGTACTTAATTTTGTTGCATTTTTTCCACTAACTTCAAAACTACAATTCTGTGACAGATAAGTATTAAAATCATGAATGCCGCTTTCTGTTTTCCTTCCACTAAGACTAGGAGCATTTGGCATAAAAAGGTTAATACTAAAGACGATTAGCAAGTAAAAGATGTCAGTTGACAGTAAGTACTTGACAGTTAGCGCTTTGCTTTTAGTTTTATGTCTTTGATGTGTTTTGCTTTGGTTAAGCAAACTGCAAAACAAGTTTGGCTATACCTTGGATATCTTGCCTATTTGTGAGTTCTACATACAGTATCACAAAATTCATAAAGACAATCTTTAACTATCGTTCCTAATAACAAAAACTATTTCGTTTTTATTTCGTCTATTTACATTAACTCTAAGTTTTTATTTTGTTGCCGTTTTTTAAAAATGACTTCGTTTCTATTTCGTTTTCGTTGAACTAAAATGTTGGATTTAAATCATAAAGATTAATACTATTATTCAGTAATATTGCTTTCATGCACATATATATATATATATATATATATATATATATATATATATATATATATATGTATGTATGTATGTATGTATGTATGTATGTATGTATGTATGTATGTATGTATGTATGTATGTATGTATGTATGTATGTATGTATGTATGTATGTATGTATGTATGTATGTATGTATGTATGTATGTATGTATGTATGTATGTATGTATGTATGTATGTATGTATGTATGTATGTATGTATGTATGTATGTATGTATGTATGTATGTATGTATGTATGTATGTATGTATGTATGTATGTATGTATGTATGTATGTATGTATGTATGTATGTATGTATGTATGTATGTATGTATGTATGTATGTATGTATGTATGTATGTATGTATGTATGTATGTATGTATGTATGTATGTATGTATGTATGTATGTATGTATGTATGTATGTATGTATGTATGTATGTATGTATGTATGTATGTATGTATGTATGTATGTATGTATGTATGTATGTATGTATGTATGTATGTATGTATGTATGTATGTATGTATGTATATATGTATGTATGCATGTATGTATGTATGTGTGTATGTATGTATGTATGAAATCCAGCATTCTGGTTTATTACAAAAGCAGGGTGGGTAAGAGGTGCAGTTAAATGAAATCATAGGTCACGCGCTTAAAATGCATAATCTAACAATTATAACAAAACTCCGTTACTGTTTTTTTTAAATAGCGTTTGCTTTAATTAAAAAAATAAAATTTCAGCAAATTAAACAAAGTTTTATTCATTGGTTATTCGAAAAAAAGCTGCTTAAAATGTCTGGTAATTATTTTGAGGTAAAAAGTATTTCGCAATTATTTTGCGAGAAGTTTTTCTCCTTTATTTAAAATTAGTAACATTAAAGTAAACAAAGATCTTTCTAAAGAATAAATGTTCTTGACCCAAAGACTTTATAAAAAAATGTTCGGCACATTTCTTTGTTAATAGTGCTAAAGTAAGGTTTAAAATAATGAATTAAATCAGAAAATAGTTACTTTATTTACAAGAGCTTTTATTGTTATTCTTGCTACACACGGCAGTGGAAAATCTCTCCTTGCCTCCGCAATAGAAAAAAATAAATCTATCTATTAAATCTTACACCAGATTTTTTGTAAGAAAATGTTTTCAGACAATTACCAGTTGCGTAATAGGCTAAGTACTTAGACACTCGTATACGACTAGTTAAAAGGTGCGTCATTAAAGTAAATACAATTAATGACTCAATCGTTTGCAACACAATGCAAAATTGTTTACTCGCTTCAGTACAGAAACTCCTTTACATTTACTGAAACAGCAAAAACTTTATGAAAAAAATATAAAAGATACAATGAAGGGAAAACCTCTTATATGGATAACTTTTGCGACTTTTTTAGCAGCTGTCGTCCTCCGTGAAGTTCGAAATTATGCATTATCGCGAGTTCGTTTGCTCGAAAGTAAGTTTGAAATTTATCCTTTTTTTTTTTTTGTTGTTTATGATTTTCTATTGCAGATAATTCTTGGAAGAAATAAAGATTTAGATGTTCTTCACTTTGTTGCCAAATCCATTTCTTCTGCTATGTAATGTAAAAATCGTATAATGTAAAAAATTTTATCTAATTAAAATAAGTTGTCTTGGAATTCTTGTATTTAGCGGAATGGATTGATATCTATTTTTAAGCAAAAATGTAAAGCAGTTATTAAGCAGTCCTCTGGATTGTTCTATTGGCAGCAGAAATATAACCAACTGTTTTTTGGTTCCTATTTCTAGGGTTTTTTCCTTCAAAGGGTTTTTTGTTTTTTTAAATTACTTAAAAAATTTTATTTAAAAAAATAATCATGTTTAAAATATTGATTTTCGATTTTGAGATTGGCCGAAATAATTTTGTTACAGAAGGCGTTGTATTCATTAAACACCTCTTGTCTTTAGCAAAGTAATTCATAACAAAGCACTATTCTATGGCTATTCAATGAATTTTTTTGTTTTTGTTAGAACTGCGCATTTTCCACACAAAATGATTTTTTGCAATTAAATTACGCAAGGTAAGATTCTTAATGAGTCACAGCATTTTGGCGCTACTCAAATCCCCCGTCCCCGCCCCCGCCCCTTTTATTATTATTAATTGTCGCAGAGAATTTTATGCTGTTTAAAAATCATATAAAAACACTGGTCTCAAAATCGATGCAAAGTGCATTGTCTGAAGTTAGCAACTTATGTAAGCAACTTAATTGTTTTAAAATTGATTACAGTTCTTATTTTATATACTTACTAAATGCTTATACTATATACTTACTTATATACTTGCATACTAGTATATAGTACTACTATATAATACTATGTACTTACTGCTATACATTTTTTTAACATATTCTATTAATTTTTAAAAGATATTTTTGACAACAAAGTCTGAACCCAGTGGAAACAAATTGGCGTTATAATAATTAATCGTGAAAGAATTCCCATAATGTGGTCTTTTTTGAAGTCTTTATTATAAAATATAAAAACCAGGTTATTAATATTTTTAAAAGATGATTTTTTAACAAAAATAATCATTATATAAGATTATATAAATGTATAGTTCATAAAGTACATTTATATAATTATATGACATTCTCAATTTTATTTTTATTAACTTTATTTTTATTAGGCGATAAGTGCATCATGTGAAAGTAAAATTATTTTTTTTATTTTTATTGATTTATATATTTTTTATTTTTATTTTTATTGATTTATATTGGTATTATTATTATTTTTACATTTTAGCTACAAGGATATCAAAATTTGATACCTATAGTTTTAATACATTTTTGAATATGTTTGTGGCCTATTTATAAGTAGAAACATCTATCTTTTACCTCTTATGAGATATACAATTTAATTATATATGTAATCAATTTACTGTCTCTATAGGCCGTTCTACCCCCTGAATGCTTTTTAGTTTTAAAAATCATATTAACTCAAAATGTTAATTTTAATGTGAACGATCTTTAAATTAAGTTAAAACTTTGTTATTTTTGTGTATGCTTTAGATTGCATAAATGTTGTTATCAAAAACGAAAGTCAGCCTTGTAAAAAGGTATGTCTATTTTATATAGAATTGAGGCAAATGACTTTTTACGCAATTTTTTGTAATTTATTAAGTTACAAAAAGTTGCGTAAAAATAATTTGCTCATACAAATGTAATTTACTTTTCACGTAAATTTAGCTTTTCTTTTTTGATAGTTTAGTAAGATACAAAACATCTTTGTCATTTTCGAAAATTTTGAGTCAATAAGTTTGTGTTAACATGTTTGGTTTTTTGTAAAATCAACTCTTAATTCTATAAGCAATAGCCTCCATTAAGCGTTGGTAACCAACTGTTTTTAATTTTTTTCTTTCTTAAACTTGTATATTTTTGAATGTCTATCAAGATTTTAAAAAAATTGAAAATGAAAAATATATATATATATTAAACTTGTTGGCACCACGGATATGCTTGCTAAGGCATTAGTGCATACGCTTATGATGGAAGTTGATGATTTTTTTATAAATACCAAAATATTTTTAACTTCCTTACACTCCACAAAGCACAAAAGATGTTATTTTGGTATTGCGTTGGTATTCAATTGCATATACTGAACCAAATAAATTCCTTTCTTGGGTTTATTTAAAACAAGATAATAATTTTTTCGTGGTCGATTGTTGAAAAAATAACATTTTTTTCCGCTCTAGATCTAATATACAGTCAATATTAAGCGCTTGCTCTAGAAATACAAAGAAATGGCGAAAAAAAAAGAAATAATTTTTTAATGCAACTTTTTGAAACCGAATTGTAATTATTGCAAGTAATCTAATGACTTTTCAAACGTAAAAAGTTATCAACTTAGAGTCCCATTTAAAATTCAACCAATATAATGGTTAAACACTAAGAGACGTCACCTCTCTTTGAACACGTTCAATGATCAAACTAAGAATAATGCTAGGTAACAAATTATTTTCTAAGTCACAAGGAAACTTCGGGACCTTTGTATCGTTTCCTGACCACGGAAACATGATTGTTTGTTCGAACGATCTAAGACTTTTCCCTTCGCGCTTTTTATTTAATAATATGTTAATTCGAATTCAAATTGATGATTTTTCTCGTAACAGTCTGGAGTGCAAATGACCACTCTAAATATTACCAGAAATATTAGCAGAAGCTCACCACAGAATCAAAGTTAAAAGTAACTTCTAGGTAAAAATGTTGATTAAAATAGAAGTAAAACGAAATAACTATTGATTTGAATTTTTCAAGTGTTGAGTTCCCTCTTTCTTATGGTCTTACAAAGTCTATTCGACTTCACTAAACTACCGACCTGCCTCTCCTCTCCCCGTCCCTCCTTTTTTAATCTAGAAATGAAGACAAATAAAGAAGTTCATTATTGTGCTTGGCAGGCTTATAAGTGTCAAAGGTTGTTAAAAATATGTGGAGACTTTTCTGGAATTTATCAGCAATAAATAGATTAAAGCAATTATAACCTTTAAGAAACCTCCTACCGTGCCCTCTCTCGTTTTTGGTGGTTTTATCTTCATCAGCTCCTCTTCTTTCTGCCTCATTCCCCACCCTTATCGTACATACTAAATTGATTGTTATCTGGAATAACTTTCAAAACTTTATGCCAACTCATAGAATAAAATCTTTTGCGATTTACGTTAATTATCTAAAATTCTAAACTTTTATTAAAAAATAGGTCATTTTTTAACGTAAATTTGTTTTTATGTAACTTTTTTACTTCTACTATTTAAATGTAAAAAAAAGTGAATAAGTTCGAACTGCAATCCTTAGATTTTTTTTTTCTTGCAAAGCAATTCTTTAACTCTTAAATAGAAGGAATATGGGGAGAAACGTGTTTGTAGTGAGATACTAGGAGGCCAAATGCCAATACTAGAAAGTTAAAAATAGCGTTAAAGGAGAAAAGGTTTACCCATGAAAAATTCTAAAATAAAAGCAAGTATTATGTTCCTTTTTTAACTTATTCGTTTTATTGAAAGATAAACTTTTTCCAAACAACTCAAACAAAGACCGGACGATTGCCATTCATTATACATACATAAATATAATTAGTTGATATAAATATAAATAGTCAATATAAATATAATCGGTTAAAATTTAAATTAGTATAAATGGTTTTTTCATTTGAAGAAGAAACATTTTTTATATAAAAGCATTTTAATTCACCATATTAATTGTCTGCCATTTGAATTTTCAAAATCATTTTGATTTCTTAAGGGTATGGAAGCTGAAAGAAACATTTTGCTAACTCAGCAGCTCAGAAAAGAAGCTCTTTTCAAATTTTGCATGACAAAACCGAAATCTGTGATAAATGACAACTACAAAATTTATTCAGACGCAGCAAAACTTCTTTATTGCTTCATACCAAAAGCTGCATCTACAACGTGGAAGAGAGTTTTTCAAGTCCTCACTGGAAACTTCACTTATGAACAGATTTTAACTATTGACAAAAACGAGGTCAGTTTTTTTTATCAATTGATTAGAAAACTTGATTTACAATTTGAGACAGCTTAATGTGCTTCTTTACACTGGAATGAACTCTCTGCAAACGGATTTGTTAAAACCATATTAAGATATGTAAATAACCATATGAGCTATCAATAAAATGCGATATGTTTAGCAGACAGAAGCTACGTTTCTGCCTTGAGTAAACGAATCTCTGTAAATTTACTCGTTAATTTTTTGTTTGGATTTTTATTGTACTTTTGAAGTTTATAAATTAGAAAAACTTAATTAACATAAATTAAAAAGAATAAATTAGAAGAATTAGAAGAAGACATAAAGGACAAAATATCTTTGTAACTGGTAAGTAATAATAATTGGTAAGTAATAATAATTGGTAAGTAATAATACAAACTGCTTTCTCTTTAATAATCGTAGGACGATGTTTGATAATCGTAGGACGATGTTTAATAATCGAAGGACGATGTTTACCGCTCTTATCTAGGTTCATCGACTAAATTACACGATGCTTAAACATCTCAACGGTTCAGAAAAACAACTTCGCGAATGGGGGTATTATTCTTTTCTTATAACGCGTCATCCGTTTGAAAGATTGGTGGCAACATTCAGAAATAAGTTCGAAGACCCATATACCTTGTATTTCAGACAAACATACGGCTGGGACATACTCAGTCTGTCACGAAAAAATTTGACCCGAGAGGAATTTAATAAAGGAAGTAAAATTACTTTTCGAGAGTTTGTTAATTATATTTTAAAAAAAAGACATTTTGATGAACATTGGGATTTGATGACAAAACTATGCTCACCTTGTTCCCACAAGTATGATTACATAGGAAAAATGGAAACATTAACTGAGGATTCTGTTGCGATCCTAAAAAATGCACATTTAAATGAGAAATTTTATTTTCCAGTCAATGCGAGCGATCGATATTTATTAAAATCCAGCGACATCATGCAAAAGTACTTTTCGAACTTAACAAAGACAGAAATCAAACAGCTTTATGATCTTTATGAAGACGACTTTCTTGCGTTTGGATACAACCCTCCGGTTTTTTAAAGTTTAAAATGACATAAACTAAGTTCTAAAAACATTTGTTTTTTTGAAGATTCAAATTTCAACACGAAGATCATTTTTAATATATTTGTCAAATACTTTATAGATATTCAATAATCACGTGTCGAAATTGGAACATGTATTAAATGTTAGTTACTCTTTTGTTTTATTCATTATCATTTTTATTCGTTTGTGACTTAAATAGAATTGAACCAGCTCGTCAGAAGAGTTTGCATACATTTTCGGGATACATCGCTTTGACGAAAAATTGTGATATTTTTCTTATAAAGTCAGGTGCGAGGAGATGAGGAGAATTTTCTTTGACTCGCGAGAAGAAAAATTAATAAAGTATTAAATTATAACAAAGACGTTGTAAGTTGCTATACGAATAGAAAACAAACGTGCTGTTCCTAATTTGAATAGGAAAAGACAAATTCCCATTAGTAGAACCTCCCATAGTTCGAAAAACTCTATAATTCGAACCAATAGTTTTGTCCTATCAGAAGGTTTTCTAGTTTAATGGAGCTTTTAACCAAAAACAAGAACAATGTTTTTTCAAATGTGGTTTAAATTTTACTTATCGTGTGTTTAGAGCTTTTAAACGTTGATTGTGTGTTACCTATCTTAAGATGGTTTCTAAACATAAGGAGAAAGTGGCACTACTACAATTTTTTTCTATCCCCCTCTTGCCTTCCCCCCCCTTTCGCCCACTTGTCCACATTCGCCATTTTGAAAATCTTTTTAATGATTTAAACAACTTGATTTGTTTTTTTTTTTTTATTAAAAAGGTTTAGAACAACAGGACGTTATGCGAATTTCATCATGCTAATGCGAAATTCGATCAAATTATTAATTCTATCAAATTTAATTATTTCACGCCACATTTTTGTATCTGGGTTCTTACTTTGTTGTCTAAATTATATATCTAACAGCCTAATTATAATTTTATGGAAAGTTTTTAAAAATTCTTATATAATTGGTTACATAAGGCAATAAACTTGAAATGTTTATCTTAAAAATACATGTATAATATATGTACATATATTTAAACAAATTTTACTGTCTTTTTTAAATATCAAATTAAACCCCCTGTAGTTTTTTACTTTTTTGCGCTTCTCAGATAAAGTAAATAAAGTTTTAAAATAAGTTTAAAAAGCTTACAACGTTTTTCTTGAAAAACATTTTTTCTGCTATAAAATTTTAATTTACTATAACGAACTACTTTTCTTTTTTTTAAAGATTTTAAAAAATCTTTTTTTTTTTAAAGAATCGCATATTTCACAATGAATAACTTGTTTTTAAGCTCGTTTCTATCGGATTACACTCGAAAAATTATTGTACTTACGCTAAACCAAAAAATTTTTGAAATTTAAACAATTTGATTTGAAATTTAAAGTTAAAGTAAAAACTAGGCCTGCAATATTCTGGCTCTTGAACACTAAGTCAACGGTAAAGTAAGTCAAACGTAAAGTAACCGTAAAACTCAAAATGGCAAGTTTTACATTTTCCAGCTTTTAAAAAGCAAAAAAAAAAAAGAGGTTAGGCAAGCCTATTACATTGTTTGCATTGCAAAACGAGCCAAGCTAGAAACGTATAAAATGAAAAACGAAGCTTTGATGGATTGGTTCACTACCATAGGAAGTAATAAAGATTGCATCAGTAGTTCCACTAAAAAAAAATGCGCATGACTTTGCAAAAGAATTTTACTTATTCGAAAATTTTTATGTATCAGGATGATGGGCTGGAAAAAATTGATCAGTTAAGGCTAAGGAGTGTATATCATGTAATGTAGGAAAAGAGAAAGCTGAGATTGCAATTAAATATATTTTCGTTTTTTTACTTTTGGCATGTGTTTACTTGAAGCAGAATTTGCCTTTCCAGCAATAGTTTTGTTTTACTCAAAACTATTGCTGGAGAGGCAAGTTCTGATAAAATGATTGCATCGTGGAGACCTTTTTGCCAACAAAATTCCCCCAATATCCTGTAAAAGATATCTGTAATATAGATAAGTTTTGTCTGTTTCTTCAGTATTTACAAAATAAGAGCTTACACTTAAAAGGAAAAAACTGTATTGGGGAAAAGCACAGCAGTGTGTGTCCAATAGTAGAAGGGGGGGAGGGGGTTTGGAGATGCCTACGGAGAATAACATCGTGTTTTTTAATCAAAAAGTTCGAAGAACAGAGATTTAAAAGGGGTAACAAGTTTGCCATCCGTTATAGTTTACAGCGAAAACTTTGGATTCCATAGCGACAAAAAGAGAAAAATTGCGTTGACTGTCGACAATTGCACAGCTCGTCGCCATGGGCATAAACTTGAAGATTTAATCATTAATAAGGAATCTTGTCTAAATCTCTTAAAACTAAATTTTGTGACATAATTCATTTCACGCTTGCAGCTGAGGAATTCATAAACACCAACACCAAATTGTTAAATTAAGATATCATAGCCGACATCACTTGATCTCATTAGCTGATCTCATTACCTGATCTCAAAAAAAATATCAGACAAGAAAAACGAATTTGATGATGGGGATGTCTTAATCAAGCATGTAAGCTTGAGTTTTTTTTTCGATTGATAGATCTTTGAGCATGTCTGATGGTGTTCGTTTTTATTTTATTATTTTTTTTTTTTTCTTAAGAAAAGTTCAACAATTTGAGATTCTGCGTTCAAAGCATATATGAACATATATAAGTATGTATGTATTAGAATTAGTATGTATGTGTTGCAATAAATGTTTAAAGCTTTATAAACAATATTGATTGATGTAGAAAAGCAATTTAGCAAACACTAGTATGTTCATGCTGTTGCTTTTAAAGGTTCATGTGAGCACAACCCCCAAATGGAAAAAAGAAACAGTACATTTTAATGAGGAGCTAATTACACACAAAATCGCAGAAAACTTGTGTATTCGATCAGAAAATCAATTATTGTAATCTATTAGGTCAGTGGAATTAACAAAAAAAAATTTTTACCTGGCAGATAAATGTGCAGACTTTTTCTGAAATGAGCAAAAAAAAACCAGACTATCAGGACTTTTGTAATGTTCATTTTTAGTAATGTTTATTATTTGTGATGTTTATTTTTAGTAATGTTTATTATTTGTAATGTTCATTTTTAGTAATGTTTATTATTTGTAATGTTCATTTTTAGTAATGTTTATTATTTGTAATGTTCATTTTTAGTAATGTTTATTATTTGTAATGTTCATTTTTAGTAATGTTTATTATTTGTAATGTTCATTTGTAATGAATATTATATAACAGGGTTCTTTTGAATCATAACTAAAGGTATGTACTTTTTCTGGATTTTTTTAAACTTTTTGATGAATTTAGCGTCTACTATATATTTGATACTAGTTAATGGCTTCGTTCATTTTTATGACTTTTAAGATCTTTATCGATTTGTTTATTGCTATGCTCTCTAGAATCCTTTGCTCTTAATATGCACCGAAGGAAGCACGTTTCATCTTCGCTATTTAAATTTATAATTGCATCTTTTAGGAAGTGAAATGAATGATCCTACCTTCGATGCCTCATACTCAACAATATTGTTGAGATGAGGCATTAAAGGGAGGTTCATTCATATCGCTTCCACAGCTACCACAGTTCTGTAAAAAAGTTTTCCAGTATACGATCAGTCATAGTATCAATTAGATGATCAAAGTCGATTCCTTTCAAATTTATATCTAAGCTTATTTCTTCTTACAACTGTAGCTGCTACACTTATTAAAAATATTCGTGATCATATTTTTTTATTATATCTTTTATCTACAGTATCATCATTTATTATAAAAACTTGCAAATTTCTTTAAAGCAGATTTTGCTTGTATAACTAAATAAATACCGTATATATTCGCGTATAAGTCGATCCAAAATCAATACAAAATCAATATTAAATGAAACATTTTTTAATCAAAAAATAAGAAATACGAAAAAAAAAAATTTCTAGGAATAAATTTGTTTTTTTTCTGACCCGCATTAAAGTCGAATTGCTGTTTTAGAGTAAATATTTCGTCCAAAATTTCTCGACTTATACGCGAGTATATACGGTAGTTAAAAGATTTTCTCGATTTATTTCCAACTTTTTTCTTTAACTCTGAAATTTTTATAAAAACGTATAAAATATTTTTAAAGCTTCCCGCCATGGCTCCTTTGGAGCTAGTGCTTAACATCTTGATTCTTGCGTGCTTCAATAATTTTGGTTATTCTGCTGCAATTTAGATCACGAAGAATCTTTTATATATTCAGAAGGGCATTCAACTGTTTTATTAACATTATCTAGATATTCATTGATACATAGAAAATTTTGTATTTGTATGTTGTATCTAGCATTATTTCTAGTTTTTGTTGCAGAATTATTTAGGTTTTTTATAAGGCTCTGTAAGTTATTTAACATATTTGTTCATATATTCATATCTTCTTCAGAGCTTAGGACAGAAGGACTGGCAGGTGCTGATTATATAGTCCCTTGACATTGAGCTCCAAGCATGGTAAATGAATGGCTTTAGTGTTTTGACTCTTGAGTTTGCCTTTTTTAAGCACATTATAGTCAAATGTCTTTGGGGAAGAAATTAACCATTTTGTCCTGAAAATATTGCTGGGTTTGTGAGGGCAGGGTTTTCTCTATGTGAGGACGGGGTGTTGAGAATGATAACTACGTAATTATGTAATACAAATTACGTAAGTGCGTTCATGTGGAACGCATTATAAAAAACGTGCATAAAAATAGGAAAGAAGGACTTTAAAAGAGATTAGAATTCGCGTTATATTAAAGTTGTATAAAAATATCATTATTGACTTATCTTAAAATAATATATATAATCAAACATATAAAAGGGTTATATTGCTTAAGCGGATCACAACAATTGGCGACGAAGATAAAAACATGGCAAAAGCAATTAGTAATTTACCAGGTATAGAACAATTTATTATAAACGAAAATGATACAACAAATATAGATAAACGCTGGGAAATATGGAGAGAAGATTTTGAGCTATATATATTGGCGACAGGAGTTACGCAAGAGGCGCAAAAAAAGGCATTATTGTTGCACTTAGCTGGAAAAGATATAAAAGAAATATACAAAACTCTAAAAGGAAACGATACTGATCAATACAATGCAATGTGTGAAAAACTCGATCAATATTTTAAACCAAAAAAAAAACATTACGTATGAACGATATATTTTTAAGAACATAAAACAAAATGAAGAGGAGAGTACTGTGAGCTTTGTTACTCGGTTAAGAAAACAAGCCGAATATTGTGCGTTTTCAGATGTCGCTGAGGCAGTAAAGGATCAATTTATATCGGAATGTCATTCTGTGAAACTCAAGCAAAAACTTCTCAAGGATAGAGAAATAAACATTGATAAATGTGTTGAAATTGGTCGCAACATGGAAATATCAAAACAACAAGCAAAAGAAATGTCAAATAAGAAAACAAATCAATCCACAGAGGAGATTGACGTGGTAGATCATTTAAAAAAATTAACTATTTCCAGAAGACAAAAACAAGCAACAGATTTAAAATCAGGAAGTAATCAAAGTGAAAATATAGGTAAAAGAGAAAATGACTTGTTATGTTTTCGATGTGGCGAAAAATATTTTATTGGACATCAAAAAGAGTGCAAAGCTAATGGGAAAACATGCTATAAATGTCAAAAGAAAAATCATTTAGCCATTTGTTGCAGAAGTTTTTCAAAAACACCTTACAGGACAATACAGCAAGTTAAAGAGATAAATAATAAAAACAAAAGTGAAAGCAGCTCAGAAAATGAATTAGAGGAAGCGCTTGCCCTAACATTTAGTTCAAAACAAAGAGGGCAATCCTATAAAACAAAATCAATAAATGTGCTGGTAGAAAATGTTATAATAAAAATGGTTATTGACTCAGGTTCTAGTGTGAATTTGATTGACAAAAACACTTTTGAAAGGATTAAAAACCACAATCCAAACTTATTACTAAAAAAATCATCAACAGTAATATTTCCCTATGCTTCAACGCCTCTAAAGTTGATAGGTTGTTTAAAGGCTGAAATTGAAACAAAAAACAAAATAACTACCAACAAAATCTATGTTGTAAATAAAAATAATGCTGGAAATATCATGGGAATTGAAACAGCAAAGGAGCTGAATATTTTAAAAATTGATGAAAATGGAAACTTTATGCTCAACAAAGATAATGGTGTAAATACAGTGGCTAAATCAAATGAAGCCAAGCAGCACTTTAATGTGTGTAAAAGTATTGATGATGAAATTAAATCTCCACTAAATCAAAAAGATAATAGTTTGCATTATTTTGATGCAAATTGTAAAGTGACTTTGAAATTCAAAAATGATTTGTTAAAGTTGATTGCAGATTATGAAGATATATTCAAAGGACATGGTAAGCTAAAAAACTTTCAATGCAAACTGCATGTAGATGAAAACATACAACCAATTGCACAAAATTTACGTCGCTATCCTTATCACCTTCGAAAAGATATTCGAGCAGAACTAAGGCGTCTTGAAGAGGCTGACATTATTGAAAAGGTTGAAGGACCGCAAGAATGGATTAGTAATTTTGTAATTGTACCAAAAGCAAATAAAACGGTACGATTATGTCTTGATGCTAGAACCATCAACAAAGCAATTAAACGCGAAAGATACCCGATTCCTACATTGGATTCCATAATAGATGAGATGTACGGTTCAAAAATATTTGCTAAGTTAGACATGAAAGAAGCTTATACTCAGTTAGAGTTAGATGCCGAGTCCAGAAAGATCACAAATTTTCAAACAGATGAGGGAGTTTATAGACACAAAAGATTAGTATATGGTATTAACAATTCATTCGAGATTTTTCAAAAAACTATGGAACAAAGTTATGGTAAAATAGATGGAGTAAAGTTTATTAGTGATGATATTATAATATATGTATCAAATGAACAAGATTTGTTAAGGAAGTTAGAATTATTGTTTATCAAAACACGTGCATTAGGTTTAAAGCTAAATAAAAAAAAGTGTATTTTTGCTCAAAAGAAGATAAAATTTTTTGGTATTGAAATATCCAAAAATGGTATTAATCCTGATCCAAACAAATTAGAGGCTATCAAGAATGCAAGACCACCAACAACCTTAAGTGAGCTTCGTAGTTTCCTGGGTTTATGCACATATGTGTCAAGATTTATTAAAGACTTTAGTGAAAAAACAACAGCATTACGTGAACTATTAAAAAAAAATACAAAATTTAAGTGGGTCAAAAAACATAATGATGCTTTCAATATGCTTAAACATGAGTTATCAAGTGAATCAGTGTTGGCTTTTTATGATCCGCACAAAGAAGTACAGTTAATTACTGATGCAAGTAATCATGCTATAGGAGGAATACTTTTACAAAAAGAAGGTATTGGAATTAAACCAATCTGCTACATAAGTAGGTCACTGACAGCAGCTGAGTTAAAATATAGCATTACAGAAAAGGAAGCTCTTGCTTTGGTATGGGCAATTGAAAAATTACATTTGTATCTGTATGGAAAAAACTTTAAGGTCGTAGTGGACCACAAACCGCTCAAGTTTATTTTTTCATCCAGTTCTAAAATAAATGCACGCATTGCAAGATGGCAAATCAAATTGCAGGCATATGATTTTGACATAATATATAAGAAGGGAGAAGAGAACATTGCAGACTTTATATCCAGAAACTGTATCCCAAATGAGGTACCCAATGAGTCAGATGAAAATGAAGTGGCGGCTTATGTAAACTTTTTAGTGACAAAAATGACACCCAAATCAATATCAATTGAAGATATAAAAATGGAGACAGCAAGAGACATCAGTTTAGTTGCAGTAAAGAATGCATTAGTGTCTGGTAAATGGCATGACAACCCAATACTGGAACCATATCGTAGATTTCAAAATAAGTTAACTGATCATGAGGGGATTATATTAAGAGAAACAAGAATTGTCTTACCAAAGTCTCTTCAAAAAAGAGCTTTACAAATTGCACATGAAGGACATTTAAGTGTTGAAAAATGCAAAGGATTATTGCGTCAAAAAGTGTATTGGACCACTATGAATAGTGATATTGAATCACATATTGAAAAATGTCTTGGACGTCACGCATGCCAGGTCCTGAACCAATTAAAATGTCAATTTTACCAGAACATGTTTGGGATGAATTAGCGATGGATTTATTTGGACCATTACCATCAGGAGAGTATTTATTTGTTATAGAAGATATATATTCCAGATACCCATTTGTTGACATAATGAAAATCACAACAGCACCAAGTATCATAAATAAACTAGAAAGACTGTTTTCTATATTTGGTTATCCTAACAAAATAAGAAGTGACAATGGTCCACCATTTCAAAGTGAGGCTTTAAAATTGTATTTTGAAAATGCTGATATAAAGCATATTAAAATAACACCGCGATACCCGCAAGCAAACGGTATAGTAGAAAGATTCATGCAAGTAATATCGAAAACAATAAAAACAACTCACTTTATGGGCAGAAACTGGAGAGAGGAACTTCAATGTATGCTTCGAAATTATAGATGTGCTCCTCATGCTATAACCGGAAAACCACCAGCCACATTGTTATTCAATAGAAACATCAAAAATAAATTTCCTTCAATAATAGTTGAGTAATCACCATACGATAAAGAAGTGAGAGAAATAAAGAAGTGAGAGAGAAAGTCAAGATAAAAAGTATGCAAAAGTAAAAAAAATACTTTGATGAGAAACACAACGCAAAGGAGAGATATGATGTTAAAGTAGGAGACCAGGTTCTCGTAAAACGTCATGAACGTGGAGGAAAACTAGATTCAAAATATCTAAACAAGAAATACATAGTTAAAGAAAGAAGGCAAAGTTTAGTTATTGTAGTAGATGAAGAAGGAAACGAGTTGGCGCGTAACATACAATTTATAAAAAAGATTTTAAAACCTGATGAGTTTATACAAAAGGAAATGCAAGTTAATGATAACGAAAGAACAAAAGCTGATAGAAAATCGTATCCCAAGCGAAATCATAGACCTGTGAAATTTTATCATTAAGTATCAAGATCTACTAATCTGATAAGAAAAGTCTTCCCAAACTGTTGAGAATGATAACTACGTAATTATGTAATACAAATTACGTAAGTGCGTTCATGTGGAACGCATTATAAAAAACGTGCATAAAAATAGGAAAGAAGGACTTTAAAAGAGATTAGAATTCGCGTTATATTAAAGTTGTATAAAAATATCATTATTGACTTATCTTAAAATAATATATATAATCAAACATATAAAAGGGTTATATTGCTTAAGCGGATCACAACACGGGGTTCTCTAAGTAGATAGTTGTAAGTGATGAGGATGTGTGTGAGTTTATGGTATGATGGCTGTGATTGTATGTGGTGACGTCAATAATGTAAGGACAGTGTTTTTGAGTAGCGGTGGAATAGAATTTGAGGATAACTTTTCAATAAAAATTATAATATTTGTTGCGGTAGCGGTGGAAGGGGAGAGAATTTTATGACAAAGACTTTTGAGGAGATTCTCTTCAAAAAGGAGAATCTCCTCAAAAATCTTTGTCATAAAATTGTCTCCCCTTCCCCCGCCCCCGCAACTCCCTCATCAGGAGAATCCCTCAAAATCTCCTCTTAAAAAACTCCTTTTAAAAAAAAAACATAATTCTCCTTAAAACCTTTCCCTAAAACTTTTTCGAAAGATTTTTTATCGTTCCTTTTTTGTCTGCAGATGTTTCTTGAATTCTTGCATAGACAATTGATTTTATCTTAAAGTTTGTTTGGTGTTATTGTTTTAGCCTCTGAATCATGTTTCTTTAAAACAGGTTTTACCAGTTTGTCTCAGAATGGCTACAGAATTTTTGCGAACTTTTGTAATTTAACTAATATCACCTAAACGGTGTAGTTACAATTGTATTTCTGGTCGTTTTTGCAAAAACAGTTTTAAATTTTAATGGTGTGGCTGATTGATTTTTAATATAATTGTATATTAGTGTTCGCCCGGAGTTTTGGCTATCTCGTTCTTGTCTTCGTTGGAATATTATATGTTTGAATCGGGTAAAATTTAAAGATGATGTTTATATCTATTCTCAGTTTTCCCTCTTTACAGGCTTTTCTGGACCCATAACAGAATGCATTGTTCTGTTGAGAGGTACAATTGCCTTCTGTGAATGTCTTCTTCAGCCATGGCACCACATAGTGTTTTTAGTTAGCTGATATACACACATCAGAGGTAAATTTTTCTTTCGAAACTGTCCCATTTTTTCCCTTTGGAAAATATAGTTTTAGAAACTCCAGATATACAAATCGCAACAGTTGCATCCAACCCGTTCGAATCCAATATATAACGTTCGAATCCAATATATAATGTTCGAATCCAATATAGTGTTCTTTTGGCTTCTTTTGTAAAACTTTTAGTTGAAAGGTTTTTTTTATTCACAGTTTAATTCTGAGACGTTCATTTAACATTAACCAACAAAAAAAAAAAACTATGGAATTTATTTACTAAGGTCACGAAAGTAAGCCAACTAGTTGTCCGCGAATGGCTGCCACCACTAGGAAGGTAAAAAATGTGCAGCAGGAAAAGCTGTTAAAAGAACGCATTCTGAACTTAAAAAAAAATCTGAAAACTTGATTAACATCCCGAAGCGATTCGGAACATAGGAGTAAAAAACTGATTTCGTGGATACGTTTACTAGAAAATAAAAACTTGAAAAGAGTTTAAATTTTACTAGTAGTCTTAAACATCTAAATTCGTATCAAAATTAAATAATCTTTTTTTGATCGTTTGGCACGTTTCTTTTAATTTTTCGGAAACTTGTGTATTTTTCATAACTTTTTTCCACTGGTTAATCCCACATGATATGTGGGATTAACCAGTGGAAAAAACCAGTTTTATTCATAAGTAGTTAAATAAGGACAAAACAAGTTGTAATATCTGGTGTGTCATTCTGAGGTAGAGTTTCACGTGACGCATCTCTTTTTCACTGATAGCAATCTCTAAACAATGAAGACGATTTACCTCTCAGTATTTGTACTTGATGACTCATTTGTAATAAAAAACTAAAAACAAAAAACAAGTTACTACTCGTTTTAATGAATAGAGATTTTAATAAAAATGCGTTGCATTGAAAATTAGATTGTTTAATCAAAATGTTTGTGAGTAAGGCATACTGCTTCATATTTGAAAGCTCATAAAAATAGTCCACTGGATCCAGTATACCCCCCAAAACGGTTCACAATCTTGTTAATTCCGGAATTAACAAAAAGAAAAGATTAAAGATTACAGGCAAACAGCTATATTAATTTCTTTTGTCAAAGAGCTTTGTCTCTGATAAAATCCGTAGGTATTCCCAGGTAATATATGTGGCAAAGTAAAAAGCACACGTCAGCCAACTAAGACAATAAATTACTCATTTTAACGATTCGCAGCAGAACTCAATCTTTTTTACTCTCTGTAGTAGACACTCTTCATACATTTACTGAGTCAGATAATAAATAGAGATCTTCATCCAAATGTTATAATAAGTACAAGTAAAATATTTAATGAGGAGAAAATCTCTCTTTTTGATATTGTTTGCGACCTATATTGTACTCACAATACTCCGCCTAATTCAAAATAATGATTCATCGCGAGTTTATTTTGATCGATGTAAGTTTGAATTGTTGTTATTTGTTTTCCTTTTTTTAATCTAAATTAATTTTTTTTGTGTTTGTTTTCTCTGAGTTTTTTGTCTTTGTTTTTTTTTTTTTTTTTTTTTTTTTTTTTTTTTGATAATCTCCTCCTTTTTATGAACTTGGAAATATTTTTTAAATTGTTGCGAACTTGAATGCAAAGAATGTTAATTTTAAAATGCTATTTAATTGTTTTTTGGCGCTTCATTTGCGTCACCACTGACCTAATTCGCGGTATGAGAAAACATTAAAACGTTTCCTTGTGACCACTTTACATGGAAAACCTAATTTTGGAATTTTTAACATCATTAAAAAAAAAGGCTGGTATTGAATGTTTTGTGGAGCTTATAGAGTAGACGAGGCAAAAAATGGCGACATATCAGAAAAAATACTAAAAAAATACACAAATTTAAGGCTGGTGAATGAAGGGCCAAGGAATTGAATGAAACCAGATCTTGAGAAAAATATTTACTTCAGCTTTTTTATATTTCGCTATACTTTTTTTAGTCATTTTAAAATTATCCTTACAGATCTATTTTATTATTGACGGAACTTTGTTTACACGAAAAAAGTACCCAAATTTACAAATGTTTATCTTGGAAAAATGAAGAAAATTTGTTCATGCCGACAACTAATTTCCTTTACCTAGGTGTAATTTGTTTAGTAATTTGTCAAGGCGTGAAGTAGTTATTTTATTCTAAACAGTCTTGTTAAACAAATGCTATAAAAGATTAAACTCATACCACATAATCAGAGTTTGTTTTAAAACTGTGGGCAGCCATTGTAATAGATTTTTTTGTTCACGGGTGAAAATTTAGAGTTTGTCGGAAACTCGCATGGCTCGCAGATTTCTGCGGCCTCTTTGAAGTAAAACAATGAGTTGCACGTCCATCTCTTATACGTCCATGCTAAGAAATTATGTAAACGCAAGCATGGAAAGTAACCAAATCCATCACTTTTACGATAGACCAGTGGCCTTCTCAAGATTCAAAAAAATCCTTTAGTATTAAAAAAATACACAACCATATTTGGTATTAAATAAGAGAAAAGACATTTTTGATAAAAAGTCCTTATCTTTCGTTTTTTGAATTTAATACGTTTTGGAAAAAGGGGAGAAGAGCCCACTTACTCGCGCTACATTAAGCTGCTCTCTGAGTAACTAATTTTACTTATATTTTAGATTGTATTGGTTTTGTCATCAAAAGTAATGACCCAAGAAATGGAAAGGTATGCTTGTTTTTTATCGTCATTATGATGAAAGGTAAAAATTTTTAATGATAGTAAATAGTACAGAAAATGTTAGAAGTATTCTAATTCTTATTTGGAATAAATTCAAAACAACTGGCATAGGTATAGATGTATTTTAACCCATTGATCCAAATTTATTACTAGGCAGACTTGAATTACTAATGGCTAGTAAACCAGGAGTAAGAAATGAAATGGTTTCAATATATAAAGAATTAATGAGACAACATTTGTCTGCCTTATAAAGATATTTTTATTAGCAAAAAGCACGGATTAAAAAGAAAATATGTTTTTGGTGGTGCTGATTTTTTTGATTGCATTTCCAAGTTACTCATGAGCAGTTAACGGAAACTTTCGACTTTGGTATTGGTTTTCGCCAAAATTTCGGCTAAGTCAGTTATTATTATAATTACTATTATTATTATTATTATTATTATTATTATTGTTATTATCATTACTATTATTATTATTATTACTATTATTATTATTATTACTTTTATTATTATTATTATTATTATTATTACTATTATTATTATTATTATTATTATTATTATTATTATTATTATTATTTATTATTATTATTATTATTATTATTATTATTATTATTATTACTATTATTATTATTATTATTATTATTATTATTATTATTATTTTTATTATTATTATTATTATTATTATTATTACTATTATTACTATTATTATTATTATTATTATTATTATTATTATTATTATTATTATTATTATTATTATTATTATTATTATTTATTATTTATTATTATTATTATTATTATTATTATTATTATTATTACTATTATTATTATTATTATTATTATTATTATTATTATTACTATTATTATTATTATTATTATTATTACTATTATTATTATTACTATTATTATTATTATTATTATTATTATTATTATTATTATTATTATTATTATTATTATTATTATTATTATTATTATTATTATTATTATTATTATTACTATTATTATTATTATTATTATTATTATTATTATTATTATTATTATTATTATTATTATTATTATTATTATTATTATTATTATTATTTATTATTTATTATTATTATTATTATTATTATTATTATTACTATTATTATTATTATTATTATTATTATTATTATTATTATTATTATTATTATTATTATTATTATTATTATTATTATTATTATTATTATTATTGTTATTATTATTATTATTATTATTATTATTATTATTATTATTATTATTATTATTATTATTGTTATTATTATTATTATTATTATTATTATTATTATTATTATTATTATTATTACTATTATTATTATTATTACTATTATTATTATTACTATTATTATTATTATTATTATTATTATTATTATTATTATTATTATTATTATTATTATTATTATTATTATTATTATTATTATTATTATTATTATTATTATTATTATTATTATTATTATTATTATTATTATTATTATTATTATTATTATTATTATTATTATTATTATTATTATTATTATTATTATTATTATTATTATTATTATTATTATTATTATTATTATTATTATTATTATTATTATTATTATTATTATTATTATTAAAAAAAGTATTTGAAAGAAAAACTCATGTTATTTATTTTTCCAAATATTCGTTGTATTTATTTCCAATGCTATATTTTTTTTATCATGTATTTAATCTTTGTCTACTGGTATCTTATGGTATTTTATGAGTTACTTTATTTCTATTTATTTCAACTGTGATTTTACTTCTTTAGAAGTATTAGATATTAGTAAGTTTTTATTTTCATAATGACATTATATTTGTAATAATTATTAGAAAAACTGTATTAAAGTGGTATAAGTTGTTTCATTTTTTGTGGACGGAGAAAAGAAAATTTTAATATTTTCGAGCATTTTTTAATCATCTAATAATTCCAACGCCATTTGAATTTTTTAAAACCATTTTGATTTGTTTTTTTTTTTAGGATAAGAAAACAGAAAGCAGTTTATTACTGACTCAAAGTAATTTATTACTGACTCAGCAGAATCGAAAAAGAACTCTCTTTAAGTTTTGCATGACAAAAGCGACAGATGTCACCAATGACAACTACAAAATTTATTCAGACGCTGCAAAACTTCTTTATTGCTTCATACCAAAGGTTGCATCTACAACGTGGAAAAGACTTTTTCAAGTTTTTGATGGAAACTATAATTATGAACAGATTTTAGACATTGATAAAAACCGAGTAAGCTTTTTATTTCTGCTAATTTTTCTTAAAAATGTTCTTATTGGGAGCAAAAAAATGTTCTTCTTTACAAATAAATAAATAGAACTGCAGGATATAAAAAAATGTGGCTGTGTACGACGATTAAAACCGGCAACTTATGCCTGTCTATACTCGCAGTTTTCAAGAAAGTAGAAAACAAAGCCCTGTAACTGTTATTCTTAGTTTTTAAGGCATCTTTAAGTTTCAGATTTTGAATAATAAAAAAAATACACAGTAGAAATATTTATATACTTTATTAAATGTTTTTAAAAAATGTTTCCTAAGGCTGCTCAATAATAAAGCCAACTTTGTTTATAAGGCTGTGTACATTAGAACGGACATAAAAAATAAAGTTAGAATTCAGACTTTTAAACACTCCAAAAAGTATCCCTTACAGCAGTTTATTGATACCTTGTGTTTTTATCGATACTTTGCGTTTTTCTTGACCTGACTTAAAATATATATGATATCCCATACTCTCTTTTAATCTCATGAATTTTTTCAATTGAAATTATCCTTTTGTCTTCCTTCTTTCAACAGATGAAACTTTCAAGAATTGTTACTGAAAAGATATCATCAAGTATGACGTTTTACGATGGGCATGACCGTTTTTTGAGTGGTATTAGCCTGTGCAAGATAGTTGAGCGATGTTTTTAGTTGCAAAGCTGAAACTAAGGGGGTCAGTTACACTTTGTTTTGGTGTCTACAGTTCTGTGAGAGGAAGAAATTTTTTCTCTCAAATTCACTGTAGTAAAATTATATTATACTGCCTCTTCGTGGCACAACTAGTAACTTAGGAAAATAAGGCTAATGTCAAATGGGATTCCAAAAGTGCTGATGAAAAACTTGGTACTGTCACATATGTAAAGCGATATTTGGTACCAGAAAAGACCTTAGGTTTCACCTTGCCAAAACGCACCGGTGTTTAAAGTTCTCCTACAAGTTCAGTAGATGCCCGTTCGCAAATGATAGTTTGCGAAATGTTGGATAGCACATGTGGTATTGTACAAAAGACTTTATTTTGCATATAAAACAGATTGCAAGCAGAAGAATTTGTAATAGATTTGAACTCGATATCACCCTCTAATCAAAAGTCAAATGAGAATTGACATCGCTTTATCTCTTGCTCACTTCACTTTTAAGTTATCATATAATTCAAATCAGTCTGAATAATGGTCACCTTCAGAAATATCTTGGCTTTCTCTATTAGCTGTCGTTTATGTTACTTTTCTTCAAACTTTTTGTCTCTGCTAACTTTTTTGTTCTATAATAAGGATCAAAACTGATCTAAACAACAATTCTTACAAATCAAATTTTTGATTTAGCTTAGTTTTGAGATAATGCATTTCAACTTAATTTCAGAAGATTTTTATTGAAAATCAATTTATCGCAAGGTTAAATTAGAGGGAAAAAAAAAAGGAAGCAAAAAACAAAAATCGATGAGCATATTTGACACAGATTATTTATTTGTTTCGTATTTTCCGATTTTTTAACGACTTGCAATTGTGAGTTTAAACAATGCAAGTCTGCCAAAAACAGAGCAAATTATTATCTCTCAAGATTATCTCTGCATTATCTCTGCAACATTATCTTTCAACTGCACATTCAAAATCGAGCAACTTGTCTAAATTGCACAAGATTTTGTTCTTCACTTCTCGTTAGCCAGGTGGATAAAAACAATCTGATCCTAAATTTTAAGACCATTTTGACTTATCCTTAGAAAAGTACTTTTAGGATTTTTAAGTCTGAAAGCTAATTTCTACTTTTATGACATTTCAAATGTATATACCCTATTTAGTTCATTAAGCACATAATTTTATTGTAATTTTTTGTTTTTGATTAAATAATTACTAACAATTATTGCTCTTACTTAGGTTCATAAACTAAACTATTCAAAGCTTATACACCTCAACCCTTCAGAAAGAAAGTTTCGCGAATGGAGATATTATTCTTTTTTGCTTACACGTCATCCTTTTGAAAGACTGGTAGCGACATTCAGAAACAAGTTCGAAGACCCGTACACTTCTTTTTTCAGGCGTCAATACGGCTGGAGCATACTTCAGTTGTCCCGAAAAAATCTAACCATAGAGGAATACGATAAAGGAACTGAAATTACTTTTCATGACTTTGTTAATTATATTTTGAAGAAAAGACATTTTGATGAACATTGGGATTTGATGACAAAGCTATGTTCACCTTGTTCCCATAAGTATGATTACATTGGAAAAATGGAAACATTAACTGAGGACTCTGTAACAATCTTAAAAAATGCCTATTTAAACAAGGAATTTCATTTTCCACGTAACGCAAAAGATCGTTATTTATCGAAATCTAGCGACATTATGCATCAGTACTTTTCGAATTTAACGAAGTCTGAAATCGAACAACTTTATAAACTTTATGAAGACGATTTTCTTGCGTTTGGATATACCCTTCCAGTGTTTTAAATAAAAAAAACTATCTAATGTAAATTAATTTCATATAGTTTAACATTATTCGAAATTTTTTTTTGGGATGGTTTTTTGAGAAATTCCCTGACCGAATCACTTTTTGCAGAAATATTTATCTATTAAGAAATAAGCATCTGCGGGAAATGTCTAATTTTATAAGGTATTGCGTTTCGTTGCAGATGTTTATTTTACAGTCGTTTTCAAGTTAAAGTGAACACAAAAATCAAAACCTCATGAATCAAAAAACACGATGATTGTAAAATCAGATGATGATAAACTCAAATGGTTTTTTTGTTTATACCCTTTAAGATTGAGATTTAGGACGCCATTAAAAAGTTAACGCACAAACTTTATGAAATGCTACAAACATACACACTCGATCAATTCTCTCTACTTGTTCAAACAGTTTTGTTATAATGAAAGGAAAGAGAACTAAATTAAAAGAAAAACGATAAAAAAAAAATTATACAAGTTGACTAAACTCTTCATATAAATATGTGATAAAGCAGAAGAAAAGTTGAATTCAACTGGGAAAAGACGTAAACGCGAAGACTAATCACATGAATAATTGATGATAGGTATCCCAACAGAAAAACAACCAAAAACTCTAAAAGAATCAAAAAAATAAAATCGGACAGATTAGAGCGTCGAATGAGTACGGTCGTCTCTTTGGAAGGAGAGATGAAGAAAAGAAGACGAAGTTTTAAAGAAAAAGTTTTAGGAAGAAATTTGAAAAGAGAGAATTTTGTCATAAGAAAAATATTTTGATGAACAAGCAGTTTTATAAGCAGTTGAATAAAAGAAGAAAAGAAGATTTTAATATTCATTAAAGGAGAATAACCAGAAGTTTCAAATAAAGTAGAAATATTTGTAATAAAAAGATGTAAAAAAAAGAGGAGTAATTGATGTAAACAGAATTGAACACTGCAAGAAGCGTAAGAGAATATTATTTGTATTATAGAAACGTTATGAGCAAAAAAGTGATAACCATTACACACTAATAGAACGTTTATTGAGCTTTATTACATAATAGATAAAAACGTTAAAACGGCAAATAGAACTTTACCGTTTTAACGATTAAACCTTGCCTATTCCGAACCAAACTATCCCCAAACCTCGTCCTTTCTTAACCAAGTAATCCCCAGACTCTCAACCTTGTTACTAACCTCCACATTTGCGCTTCCACATAAACCTAAAAACCAAACCTTCCCTAAATTCTAAACCTTACAACATAATACTAACAAACATTAAAATTATTTATATAAAAACGCCGCCCTCACATTAATGAAGCTTTTACCTAAATTTAAGGTTTAGGATAAGGGTCTGGGGACAATTTGGTTAGGGAAGGACAGGGTTTAAAGGTAAAGGTTTAGTTGTTGTTCCTTAGTATTCCATAGTATAGTATTTTTCAAATGTCAATAAATTACAAATAATATAGATTTTCCTATTCCCATATGTGTATGCATATTTTTAAACTTTTATAGCTTTCTTGAACTTTATTATTCATTCTTTGTGAGTTGTTCCTAAATGAACTTATCTTTTGTTTGACAGTATGAATACGTGTGCGTGTGTACGTGTTTGCGTGACGCCTTTTCCCTAATCGCTATATTTCTAACTTTTATTTCCCTTGTACTACGCTCTATTCTCTAGCATCCCACAAGCTTATTTTGGGGTTTAACATTTCAATTATTGTAGATAGTTTTGATAATGAATGCGCAGGTGGTGAAATTTATTTAACATTTTTTAAATAATTTCGAATCTTTAAATGTAAAATATAGCTTTTTCCGCATTTTTAGTTTAGCTTTTATTGTAAATTATCCGATATCGGATTTTCGAAATACGTTTAACTTTTTAAAGAGAAAGCTCGAATAATTTTAAGTGCAAAATACTCATCCTAAAACCACCAATTAAAAACGCCAATTATCAAACGCCAATTAGCCGCTGTTCATTAAACCACGTGATTTTACAAACCAAAGATTTAAGTAGTTGTTATTTCACTCATAAACCGTTTTTAATCATAAATGTAACATCATTCAGATGCATGTATGTTTAGGAGTTTATATTTAAAATAATAAACATTATAGTAGTATTGCTATATCGGTGTTGTACGATTAGTATGACCAGTGTTATGTGACTGCTAAAGCATTTTAAAAACTATCATCAAATGTACAAAAACTATATAGAAATATAAGGAAACAAAAGGAGTATACCCGAAGAGAGAAATCAAAAAAATTTCTATTGAACGTGGGAATCGTCGTTCTCCGAACATTTCTTTATCCTACTGTTTTTTTCGCTCTTTTATATCAGAACTTTAGTTTAACAGAGTTTTTCTGGACTTAAAACTAAGTTTGACCAGCAGAAGTCACCTTTGTTAGTAGCACTCAGCCCAAAAAGTACGATTGATAAATTATCAAATGAGAATAAAGTCTTTTTTATGGATCGTTTTTGCGACTTTCGTGGCGGCTGCAATGTTTTGTCAAGTTTTAAATTACAGTTCAGTGACAGCTGCTGATTTGTTTCAAAGTAAGTTTTTTTTATTAAAGCAGTTGTTTTTTAAAATTTCTTCAGAAAACCCTTTTGTTTCTTTAAAGTTCTCTCATTTTTAAAGTCTTTATAATCCTATTAAGCCATTTAAAAAAGTACTCTTAAAATACGCTGATGTTAAAGTGTCTCACATGTCTTCTGCCTTATCGATTTAACATCCCTAGAATATTTTACTGGGTCGAAGAAATTGAGAGTGCATTCTAACCATACAAAAATACGTTCCCGTCAGGTTTGAAAGAGGCCTATTTGTGCAACCTCTGTTGTCAATCTTTTGAATTGAGAAACGAAAAGACTTTTTAAATTCCTTCTCCAAAGCACGTTGTCATGACAGCTAAATAACGCAGGTAAACCTTTGTAGCTGCAGATTGAAGAGAAAAACACATTAAGCCATGGGTTCTAAATATGACTAAAGTTACTTGGGATTTTACTTTTAATGAAAACCGTATTAGTTTTATGTTTACAAAGAAAACCCTAAAAATCCCAGAGAAGTTTAGTAAAAGTGATTTTTTTTTAAGAAAAATACTTAAATTTTTCTTATCTCGCACGCCTTAACTTTTGACTCCAGAGTTTGATGTTAAAAAACATTATTTACGAAAACTTTCTCGTATTTCACAAAATCAAAATCTTTGTAAAAACTTTTCAACAATTTTGTCGTTGTTTTAAAAAGCATTGGTAGTTAAGTAATTGTGATTTTGTTTTTTTAATCTCGAAGAGTTTTCATAGTTTTTTAATCATAAAGATATTTTCGCAGTATAATTATTTTTACGTTTTTACGAACTTCGTAGTGTTTCTTATGCGAGAGCTTTATACCGTTTAATACCGTTTTATACCGTTTGAAAAGTTCGTTTCAGTTGTCAGCAGGATTGATTTATTTATAAAATGTTTGAAAAATTTATCGTTCGGTATTTAATTTGCAAAAAGGTTATCCCAATCTCACTTATGTCTATTACCATTGCATATGCGATCGATATACGATTGATATACGATCGATATACGATTGGATTTGTTGGTATTTTGACAAAGCACTAAACCGTTAAACCATTTTTCGAGGCGGAAAATTAAAATAAAAAAATGAATTCAAATAATATTTATTGGTTGAATTGAATTGCTTAAGGTATTTTGGTTGAGTTCTTCGCAAAAGCGATTAATTGCAATTAAACTTGTGAAATCTTTATTCGTAAATAATTTTTGAAGCGGAATCTTTTATTTAAAATAATATTTAGGTTGGTAATCATAAGTCAATTAACAACAGTTTAATTACGCACTTTAACCAACGTTTATTTAATTTTTTTTTGAGATTTTTACAGCTTTTACAATAAATGTAAACAAAAACAGTATAAGAATTCTTATTGAATATATATATATATATATATATATATATATATATATATATATATATATATATATATATATATATATATATATATAATGTAATAAAATATTTGACAGTTGCATCCTACTAATAATTCTCGCATTCTTCGCGTTTGTTTTAAGTTAAGTGTGCGAGAATCGGCAGTTGGAAGTTGCGATGTTTTCGAGAAAACGTAGTTTAACTCTTAATTTAAAGTCCATGACAGCAATACTTTTTTGATATTTTTAGGTATATTTTGGCTAAGTGTACATTCTTGATTATTTTTCTTTAGTTTGGTTGCCATATTGTAATTATACAAATAGCAAAGGTTTTCAATTTTATATTTTTACATTCAAATCTTCATTATACAAAAGGGATGACGTGAAGGATGAAGGGAGTTTTGAGTGAAAACTTTACTTTTTTTCCCGATAAAGTATATCGCTGAAAGTGTCTCGCTTAAAATGCACTTAAAAACACCTAAAATTTTGCGTTAAGTGGAAAGTGTAGACAATTACTTCAAAACAGTTAATCGACTTGGCCTTTGAATGGCCCATATTAATGCTCCATAATTGCTCTATGTTAATCAAGATGGCTTTTTAACGATCTATACCAAACTTAAATTCATAAGAGTTTAGTTAAGTTATTTAGTTTTTTTTAAAATAATTAGATTAACATGACGTCTAGATATGAATAGCCTTTTGGGATAGACTAATTAATTTGAAATTATTTTCTTTTGAATAAAGGGTTTTGCGAATTTCAAAAGCGTCATGATATAAAAGCACTTTTTGCTTTCGAAAATTTGACAATTAAAAAAGTTGAAATTAATAGAAAACCAAAAAGAGGCTTTTTTTCAGAGCTTTAGAATGTATTCAAGAAATAAAAAAGAAATACAAACAATGGGCAATTGTCATACTTTAAAAAAAACTACTAGATTTTCGTAATAATGTTTTTAAAACGGAAAAAATGCTCAATCTATAAATAAACTAAAATTGTGGACTGAACAAAATGTGGTGCGAAAATATTTAGTCCTCAATAAATGTTTTACTGTCCCCTAAACATAAAATTGAGCATGACGAAACAATTTACGAAGGCGCTGAATAAAGTTGGATATGGCATTAAACACATAAAAAAAATTTTTTCAGCTCTATCGGAAGCTAAGTTGAAAGAAGGAATTTTCATTATAAGAAATTAATAAAAGAAACCAAATCGATGAAAATTTAAGTAAAGTTGAATGGGAAGCGTAAAAATCTTTAAGGAAGTATTACAAATATTTTCTAGGAACCAAAGAAGTCCAAACTTTGATGAGCACGGTTATCATGAAATGCAATATTGCCAACCTAGCTGACCCAAGAATGCCACTTATATGGGGTGATAGTGTACACATACCAGTGTCACCTTGTGCAAATTCTAAAATCTTTTAGGTACGTCTGCAGGAAAAAAATGACTTTGAAGTTACAAAAATGGAAAAAATTTACCTTCTTTTTTGACATAGCAAAACTGCTATAAAATCCATACCATTAGTCATAGACCAATAACATTTGGTGGCAATGCAGCCTATGCCAATACCAAGATTTGGGTAAAGTTTTATTCCAATCCCTGCAGTATAACAAAAGTTAGGGTAGTTTTAGTGTTGATTTTTTGTTGATTTTTTCACTTACAGTGCAAAACCTTTCTGATTATGGCCTATTACAAGCCCCCAGGCCATAATTTGGGTAACACATGTGCTCTAGTTGAATATACCAACAACATTATAAAATAAGGATTTTCATGTTCTTACCAAAATTTTTGGTTTAGGGGGTCAAAACTGTTGTTCTTGATTGAGCCCTATATACAGCATATGCACCTTTTTCTATATAAAACCTTATATGATAGTGCTATTAGTCCCCCATAAGCATTCTTTTAACTAAACCACTACCTTAGAAGTTAGTTGAGACATTTTTACAGATTTTTTGATGAAAATTATAAAAATTCTTGACATTTTTTACTCTAGTAACTTTGCGCTTATTCTACACATGGATTTAGCCCTGAAGATTTGTGAGCAAAGCAAAGAAATGTGTTGAAAACCTTTTGCATGTGATTTTTAACTGGTCAACATGTATTGTGTGTTGAAAAACCCATTTCATACATAAAATCAGCTAAAAATGCCTAGAATTTCCTTAGTGCTTTGTTTTCAAAATCATTATCAAATGTACAAGCTGTAAAGTTCAATAAATTTACACTAACAGTGAATTAATTTCTAAAATTTATTCAATTCTATTCATTTCTTGTGAAATCTTGACACTCTTTAATTTATTTAACATGACATTTAAAGCACTGGTCAGTTTATTATTCTTAAATGGCACTAAACTTTGACATAAGATTGGCACAAGTTTTATCTATTTTTTTGAAATTGACTATAATTCATCATATAGGGTTACTTATGAGCTTAAATTCTCTTCTAACAAGTAATATTAATCTATTAAAATGAAGCTGAATGGATAAAAATTTTTGATAATTTTCTAAAGGAGTTTGCTATTCAAATCCACAAGACAACTGAACAGCCTTTCTTTGTATTCAGGGTGGGTTTTATCTCTCTTGTATCATGACCAATGCAGGTGAAAATCTTGAGTACGGTCTCAACAGCTTGTTCACTGAATTGTCCTAAGGGCAATTGTTTCATGTTTACAAAGTACTTAATGTAGTGGAATACTGTGTGGATTTTGTGCGTGATGCTTCCAAGTTGGATTGCCAAATATGTGGCTTTAAATTGATCAATCTTGAAAGAAAAATCCTTTTCTAGTATATTTCTAAAACATGAATTCACAAGCAAATTAAACTTTTTTGAAAGCTTCAATGACAGCTCTGCAAGCAAGGTTCTTTGAGTCAATATCACACCAACAACAAGGAAGCATGCTTGAGTGTGTTTGAAGTCCACAAAAAATGCTGGCAACTTTCAAGTCACATACAATAATCATGGATGAGTGACCAGAACTTTTGAGAATTAGAAGAAGTTTCTGGCAAATCTTCAGAGACTGCCACAAGAATTTGTCTTTTCACACTAGCTGCTTTTGCTGCTCTGGATCTCAAAAGTCCAGAGCAGCAAAAGTCGAACTCACCGCCTTTGAGGTGGTGAGTTCAATTTATCTTGTTCTGTGGAACTCTCAATAAATAACAATGACACAAAACTTGAGGAAAACTTTGCCTCCATCAATGCCTAATTTAACAAAGTAGACACCTGGAGTTTCTCTATACTGAATGATTTGATTATCCAGAACAGACAAATCTTTGCAATGAACAACAACATAGGTTATGTCACAACCATTGGAATCTGTGGTTTTTAAGTCTGTAAAAGTAAAAAACTCCTTCAGTTGTTGACCAGCCATTTGAAAATTGTCATAAAAGTTGGGCTCAACCAACTCCCTGTCAGATGACTGATGAACAGTTTTCACTATTTTTTGATCCCATTGTTGGAGAGGCCAGTGTTAATTTGTACATTGATGAGATCTTGGGTTGTCAATGTTGATGTGGCAGAATTTAATCTTGCTGCACTTGACCCTATAGAAAATTTGCATTCATTACCTCCAGCAAACAAAAATTACAAAAAATATCCTTTTATAACTAATCACTTACAAATTTATAATATTGTAATTAATGTTTGCTGATACTGTACCTGGAGTAACAGGAAGTGGATGACCTCCAGATGCTTTTGCCAAACGAATTGTGGCTTTTGGAGATGCTACCTTCTTTTCAATCACATTGGATGCTATCTGTTCTGCAGCTTTGGCACCTAATGTAGACAATTTCTGTATATTTTCCCTGAACTTTAACTGTGAACAATGATGTGGTAATCCCTTACCTAATGAGCTGAGGCAGGTATTTCACAGCTGGCATTTGACTCACTTTCATTTTTTCACAAGGTTCACAAGGCTTTTTCTTAAAACCTAGACTGGCCAATTATGCAAATCTAACAGTCACAGACATGACAACGTGTTTTAGCTCTGACTCGGATAGATTTGAAATCAAACAACTTTGGCAAAGCAACATCCTTGCCTTCCTCTTTTCGTCTTAAGGCAATTCTGCATGATTCACAAAGACCTTGAGGCACATAAGAGTCACACATATTAAGAGTTGTCTGGTAAATGCGACAAACTCTGTTAGCCTGAAAAGCAGTCATCTGTCGGCCACATTTTTGGAGGCAGAGTATGCAAATACACTTTCTGTTCTGTTCATGGTTTCTTGCCTGATTTGGCATCTTAAGGAGTCAGTGGATTGTAGCTGTGTACCTAAACAAATTTAGCCATAATATGAAATTGAAGAACATGATTGACAAATATTAAGATTCCTGGCAATTTTATTTCATTATTAACATTACTAGTGGACTCTCTGTAATGTCATCGTAAGAGATGCCTAGATTTTTTTTGATTGGATTTCAAGATTATGATAATCTTTAGAATCCTGCCATCTTTAATATTTTGAATTTAACACACTAACATATACGTCACATTGACTCAAGCAGGTGTATTTCAAATAAATAACATATTGCTGCAAGTAGAGCTACATATATACCTAAATCAATCCTATCACTTCAGCCTAACAATTTCTATATTATAAAAATGAAATACAAAATTTTTTACCACTTACAACGATTTTCAAGTGAAAGGTTTAACAATTTTGGATATTCCTACAAACGTTTCATTTCAGTACTACAAAAACAAAGTATTGTTGTGATTTTAAGTTTTTATGATATGTACGTCACTGCGTACAAAACCAAAGCAAAAATCAAGTTAATCATGTACGCTCTTATTCACTTCATGATGGGTTGATATTGTTAATTCCTCTTTTGCAAAATCCTTTTTTTTTTTTTCTAATCATTGTTAAAACAAAAATGGATCAAGACTAAAATTAAAACACTTAAAACTTTGAAATTAAATTTAAGTATATCTTATGATAGAGAAGAAAAAAATATTCATTTTAAGAATAATAAACTGACCAGTGCTTTAAATGTCATGTTAAATAAATTAAAGAGTGTCAAGATTTCACAAGAAATGAATAGAATTGAATAAATTTTAGAAATTAATTCACTGTTAGTGTAAATTTATTGAACTTTACAGCTTGTACATTTGATAATGATTTTGAAAACAAAGCACTAAGGAAATTCTAGGCATTTTTAGCTGATTTTATGTATGAAATGGGTTTTTCAACACACAATACATGTTGACCAGTTAAAAATCACATGCAAAAGGTTTTCAACACATTTCTTTGCTTTGCTCACAAATCTTCAGGGCTAAATCCATGTGTAGAATAAGCGCAAAGTTACTAGAGTAAAAAATGTCAAGAATTTTTATAATTTTCATCAAAAAATCTGTAAAAATGTCTCAACTAACTTCTAAGGTAGTGGTTTAGTTAAAAGAATGCTTATGGGGGACTAATAGCACTATCATATAAGGTTTTATATAGAAAAAGGTGCATATGCTGTATATAGGGCTCAATCAAGAACAACAGTTTTGACCCCCTAAACCAAAAATTTTGGTAAGAACATGAAAATCCTTATTTTATAATGTTGTTGGTATATTCAACTAGAGCACATGTGTTACCCAAATTATGGCCTGGGGGCTTGTAATAGGCCATAATCAGAAAGGTTTTGCACTGTAAGTGAAAAAATCAACAAAAAATCAACACTAAAACTACCCTAACTTTTGTTATACTGCAGGGATTGGAATAAAACTTTACCCAAATCTTGGTATTGGCATAGGCTGCATTGCCACCAAATGTTATTGGTCTATGACTAATGGTATGGATTTTATAGCAGTTTTGCTATGTCAAAAAAGAAGGTAAATTTTTTCCATTTTTGTAACTTCAAAGTCATTTTTTTCCTGCAGACGTACCTAAAAGATTTTAGAATTTGCACAAGGTGACACTGGTATGTGTACACTATCACCCCATATAAGTGGCATTCTTGGGTCAGCTAGGTTGGCAATATTGCATTTCATGATAACCGTGTGAGATTGTTGAGAAAGTGAAAAATTTTTGGAAAATTGAGATGTGTGATGAGCACCAAACTTTACTTTCTAAATCATTACATAAGCTACTTTCTATCTTTACTTAAGCTACTTTCCGGATCACTCTAGAACCATCATTGGACAAGGCTAAATATTTTTACCAGGGTCCCAAACCCTAACCCTATCCTATAAAACTTGTTACGCAAAACGCAAAAAAATGTGTAATTATGGAAAATTTTTCCAAAAAAACAAATTTATGCTGTTAAATATGTTTTTAGGGTTTTAATGTAATTATATATATTTTTATACTTAATAAAAATTGTTTTCTTTTTTTGTTTGAAGTTATGTTTAATAATTACAACCTCTTTTTAAACCTTTGAATATAAATATTAATATAACTTTTATGCTTATTTCAATGTGATATGAAAAATTTTTTAAGTTTTCTTTATGTTTTAGATTGCATGCATTTCATCGTCAAAAAAAACGAGCATCCTAATGGGAAGGTATTTCTGTTCAGTTTATGTGGTTATGACATTTTTTTATTTGGTAGGATCTTTTGCTAACTTTCTTAAGGCAGAGTTTGCATTTTTTGATGTTTTTGTTATTGCTTGTTGCAATTTTCTTGGAAATTTCTGATGTCTTTCCTTTAATACCCACCTTATTCATTAAAAGATAAATTTTGTAAGAATTTATCTCTGTTCAATAAATACATTTCTTTACGTTATCATTGTCGTTATTTATACAATTTATTATTTTTTATTTGCAACGTAAAGATATTTTTTTTTACTAATTTTATTTATTTCTACTAATAAGTTTATAACTCAAAAAATAGTAGAATAAATATTTGGTATAAAAGAATTTATTGTTTGGAAAGTATTTTATACTACTTCTAATCTTTATTCGGATATTTTTAGGAAAGCATTTTAAAATCCTCTTTTAGCATTTTTCTGAGGTTTGAATCTTCAAAAATGTTTTATATTTCTTAAGGATATGGAAATTGAAAGAAAGTTAATGCTGACTCAGCAGATTAGAAGAGAAGCACTTTTTAAATTTTGTATGACAAAACCGAAACTTGTGATCAATGACAAATACAAAATTTACTCTGACACTGCAAAACTTCTTTATTGCTTTATACCAAAAGCTGCTTCGACAACGTGGAAAAGACTTTTTCAAGTCTTTGATGGAAACTTTATTTATGAAAAGATTTTAAACTTTGATAAAAACCAGGTCAGTTTTTTTTTAAAAGTTGATGCACTCATATATTGCCAAAATACTAAAACAAAATTGCAAACAATAGCAATAGGTAAAAAAAATAATATCTAAAGATATTCCTTTATATTGATTGTTATCATTAATTCTTGTAATTGCTCTCATTTAGATTCATCGACTAAAATACCCGATGCTTAAACATCTCAATGCATCAGAAAAACAACTTCGCGAATGGGGGTATTATTCCTTTTTTATAACACGCCACCCGTTTGAAAGACTGGTAGCAACATTCAGAAACAAGTTCGAAGACCCGTACACCTCTTTTTTCAGACGACAATACGGCTGGAGCATACTTCAGTTGTCCCGAAAAAATCTAAGTATAGAGGAATACAATAAAGGAGCTATAATTACATTCCAGGAGTTTGTTAACTATATTTTGAAGAAAAGAGATTTCGATGAACATTGGGATTTGATGACAAAATTATGCTCACCATGTTCCCACAAGTATGACTACATTGGAAAAATGGAAACATTAACTGAAGACTCTGTAGCAATCTTAAAAAATGCACATTTAAATGAGAAATTTTATTTTCCACGCAATACAAGTGATCGCTACTCATCAAAATCCAGCGACATCATGCGCAAGTATATTTCAAATTTAACTAAGATAGAAATTGAACAACTTTATAAGCTTTATGAAGACGATTTTCTAGCTTTCGGATATACTCTTCCATTCTTGAGTTTAAGACCAAATTAGGCTTCGTGGTGTAATAGCAACATAAATCCAAATACCTTTTTTTTTTCTGAAAAGTTTTGTTTATTTTAAATAAATTGTTTTAGAAGTTCAGTTGTAAAAAGTTGTCTTTAATTTAGTTAAAAGATTAGTGTCCTCTCAACTATTGGATTTTTTGCTAAAAGGCTGGTATACATTTTGATTATTAGCATCATATCATTTAAATGAACAAGTTTTAAACAGTTAAAGTCTAAAATCTAGGCATGAGATTTAAAACCTTTTTGGTAAAAGCTATTTAAAGGAACGTTTTCGCCCTCTTTCACTGCTGCAAAAAGTTCCTTGAAATGAAATAAGGGTTTGTATAAAGCTCAAAAAAAATATTTTAACTATAAATTTGAGTTTCATGGCTAAAATTACTTTGATCTATAACTTGTTCGTAAACGAGGTTTTACCATTTTTGAACTCTCTGACTCCATCTCTAACATTGCACTTAAAACTGAATTCCTCAAATATTATTTAGCAGGGAATGCACTAACTTAAGGTAAATAATTTGATCATATAAACATATAAACAAAGATTTAAAATGGCGGTTCTAACTTAGGATATTATGAGTAGAAAGGCACACTTCAGCTGAACTCTTAACTTTTAATTCAGCAATTCAAAAACACTGGAAAATCATATCAAAACGTTTCCTAGTTCAGTCCAGAACAAGTTTAAAATATTGTTATGCTCTGCATCAGCTTTTCTAGCCTTAATGGAAACATTCAGCTATTAAGCATCTGTGCCTCGGAATTTTATTACTCCGATACCAATTCTGATACTAGATAATTATTAATACCTTTTAAACCGAGACATAACAAGACTTAAAAAAGCTTCAACTCCTTAAAGAGTTACGAGACGAAAACAAGAAATAACGATACTTTTCCACAGTTTTAAAACGAGACTAGGTTAATGCTATACCAATATTTTATCATGACTTTTAGATGACATTAACTAAAAAATATTTTCTTTTCCCAGGTTAAAAGATACACCAAGTGATACTTACCAATACTTTTTAATGTTTTTGGAATACTTTTTTCTTTTTAATGGTCTTGAAAATCTCTTGGATGGGCATTTTTGAGATTTTTTTCTCCACCCAATCGTGTTATGGTCTTAAATTTGTTTTTTGCTAAGGTTAAATTTTGCTGAACTTTTTTCGCCATCAACGTGAGGATTAGAGTGTTCCCAGATGACCCCCACGATGTCATTCCATTGTGTTTTGCGGTGAAACAAAAATAATCCAAGATGGGCTCAAAATCTTTCTGTTTAGTTAGAAAAGCAGATTTTTTTGCATCAAAAAAATTGACAAATTGCAAACTGAAATATTACCTGACAGTGGTAAATAATTATGCAATGTTATGATATATAAATAATTCCCAGATTTTACAAAAACATTTACACTCTATTGAGTTAACCTGTTTTATTTTTTCAAGCTACCTTATTTATACTAAAATGGTAAAACAGGATTAAATTAAGATTTCTTGTTGTGATGTGCACGCCATTATTTAACAGCTTTTGCTGTTAACGAGCACTTAGCGCAAGTATAACACAAGTTTTTTAAAATCTTTTTTGATCAAGTTTTGTTACCTTTTCCTCTTATAAGACTTTTAATTGAAATTAGATATGTGAGATGTATTAAATGTATTTAAGTACAAACTGAAATATTTTTACTAGTTTTTCTTAATAGGTGTACTAACCTTTTAGGAATAGTTAGATGTGTAAGAAACGTTTAATGGGCAAAAGTTTTACCGGAAAGTCTCATTTTGCAGTTATTCGGAGAAAAAGTATCGTTTTAATTCATCTAGTGAAAAGCATCGGTATTTCTCAGAACAAGTAAGACCAAATAAGACTGATATTGTTTCAAACGAGAAATATAGATATCGGGCCCAAATTTATTTTGTTTATATATTTAACAATTTCTGGTATCGGTCTTATAAAAAATGTATCTATAACAAGATGCAGATGCTTACAGCTTAGTAACTTTGACGAGGAAGATTTTGTAGTGAATCCAGAGAAAAAGAAATTAATCAAGACAGAAGTGATAGAAGACAAATGTGAACATATTTTGGAAAAAAAAAACAAGTTTTAAAGTAAAATTCAAAAAGTGGAAATTTAATTTCAATTTAGAATTTTTTTGAAAAGTGACCCTTCTTTATGTGTAAGTTATGAAAAAATTTCAATAAATTTGTTTGGATTTTTCATGAACCGATAAAATAATATATAAGGATAAGTAATAATAATCTTACCTTGAGAATTGATCATGGAAAAATAGCAGTCTGTAACATGATCCTTACTTTCTCTTCATACCACAAGTACATCAAATGACAGACGGCTTGTTTTGCTCTCACTCCAGCGCCTTAAGGCTACACAGACTTTGCAGCATATATGTGGGGCAAAGTTTTTATCTTGGTCGCCCAACCTTATTTGAAAATATGCATGGTAGTCTTATTTCAAAATATGCATGTTATAGTGGATTGCTTGCCATTATAAGTTATCATTAACAGTCTATTAGGACTGTTTTACACTTACAATCTGTTTTTATGAAATTTAAATCAATTAGCTTATGCATTTATAAAAATAGTGACAACGATGAATAAAACTTTAGAAATATAATTAAATACTGTTCATATATATAGCATTTCACAATCACGCCTGCTGAACGTCACCTGTAGAAGAACAAGCACTTCAAAAACACTGGCACTCGCTGTCAAAAAGAAATGTCTAATCTGGAAAGCTCAGTCTGTATCTCCAAAACTAAACCTGATTTTGCAATATGAAACTTGATTTGGATTTAGAAAGCAAGTTTCATCAAAAACCACCTCAGAAACTTCTAGAAACTTTTTTTGACCCAGACTAGTTTGAATTATCACAAAGCAGAACATTATTCTAAACTTAGAACATTGATATATACAGTGAGAGAAAAAAATTAATGGACAAGGAGCTTTTTCAGCCTTTTTTGATAAAAAAAAAAAACTTGCTCAGGTTATGATAACATTTTTTTGTTAAAAAAATTTTTTAAATCATAATGATAAATACAATACTTTGATAATAATATTTGCATGCACATATATATATATATATATATATATATATATATATATATATATATATATATATATATATATATATATATATATATATATATATATATATAAGAAAACAATTATTGCATTGTTAATGGAAGTGCCCCTTTATTTGGTGCACAAAATGTTCATATTTTGCAACTTTAATAAACTGTTATTGTTGCATCCTATAAATGTTAAATATGCAAGGAATTTATGCTTCTAAGATAACTTTGTTCTAAATATATACATTATGGACCAATACAGAAAGTTCACAGCAAATTCCTGTTTTGAATCAAAATGAGGCATGAGAATGGGTGATTGAATCCAAGCATTTATGAAACCATCTCTGGCATCAAAGTTATAACTGTACTTGATACCTCACTGACAAGCTTTATGCAGCGTTCAACAGATTGTGTGTGATTGGGATACTTGAGAATGAGTAGTGAGTCAACAAAATAAGAGATTTGTTGGGTTGATAACATCTTGGTAGCTGGTGGTTCATGAGTGTTTTCCCAATTAATCATATCAATCCAGTCACTTGCATTAAAATCAATGTTTGGAACTTTGAATTGTCTTACAGTTTTATTGGTACTTGCTGTGAACCTGCAGTGAAGAACCCTTTCAACAGCTCTTTGGCAGGCATGTTTACTAGAATCTGCTAGCATTGCAATTAGAATGTTTTCTGCATGTGCAAAATAAGCATTACAACTGATATATGGCTCAACAATTACATGTATATCACTGGAAAGTATTTTTGCAAGCTGTACAGCCAAAGAAACATACTTTGCACAATTTGTGCATAAAGGACTTTGTTTAATCGAAAGCCAGGGAGCATAATTGGTCACATTGAAATGTGTAATGGTGTATAGATTTTTTGTTGGATTATCTGTCGATATGTACCAACAAACCAACAAACAAACAACCAACAAACTCTATTAGCAAGTGTGACCCATCGAGCATGGTTAAGAGGACCTGGTATTCTCACTGAGTCATGAGATGCATTTCCACTCCTAATTGCATATGCAATATCATACAGATATTTTTTATGATCACTAGACAGATCATTCAACATATCTTCATTAAGAACAGGCATAGCATTGTCACACACAATTGGTCTGAATTGAATAATGGAATTTTTGTCACAGTGTTGAATGTTCTTTCCAATAGGACCATTTGTGCTGTCACATCCAATAGCACAAATTGTATCAGTTGCACCTTGGTCTGTAATGACCTGAAAAATACTATTAGCAATATCAGTAGCTTTACCAGATATTGGTGTTGTTTAAGATAATCACTACTTGGTTTAACAACTAAAACATAACGCTCTTCAAGAATAATGTCATCATACCACTTCTCTTTCTGTTCTCGTTAAAGTCTTATTTATCCTGCCAACAAAGTTACTTGTAATAGCTTCATTTTGCTGACATTTATCTATTTTCAAATTTTTTCTAAATTTACTTCTAACACGATGAATTTTTTTCTTGTCAATAACTAAACTTTGATCTTCTTTAGAAAAAAGTCTAATGTTAACAAGGACAGCATTAGCAAGTGAAGCAGCAGCTCTAACTTATACACCATACCTGTCTGCTTCTTTTGCTAGATTTGGAAGAGGTTGTTGCCTTTGACTGTTAGTTGTAGCACTGCAAGTATTCATTGCTGCTATGTAACTCCTTGTCCCATTCATATACATGTAATATCTTCTGACGTATCAGAAAAATACTGACTTTAACTAGCACCAGCACTTTACTTTTACTTATACTTCAAAGTTCTCAACTGCTCATCAGAATTTCACTTTAGATGCTCTTGGAGCATGCTTGTTGCTGCCTTGTTAACACCAGCAATGAATATTGAATGTGAATATCTTTGATCAAACAGGAATTTCATTTCCTCCCTCAGAACGTCTCATAGACAGTTGCAAGATATGCTCAGCTCCTTAGTAGATTCATTACACAAAACTGAACATTTGTAAGCTGAAATATCAAATAGACAGTTTAAGGAGCTGGTAAAAGTAGCAAAACAACTGGAACTTGATTCAGAGGGACACAACTTTGATATATTTCTATTAATATATTGACTCATTTAACAATAGACTTCTGCAGTATTGTTGGAGTCGATGCTTTTTTCCACAAATTTATTAGAAGCATTTTTTCCTGTCTTCACTTTGAGAAATAATTGTGCAACTTCTATGTTGGTTGGCAGCATAGCCTGTTGAAGTTCCAAATACACTACATTGTGATAACTTTCTTGTCTCCATATGACATAATTTACTTGAACTATAGTAAAATACTTGTAATCTAAAAAAATATGATGTTAACAACATTGCAAAATAATTTTAAAAGATTGCTTATGTACTTGCTTATGCTAGGCTAGGTCAAATAACATAAAAATACTACACCTTTTGCTCCAAAAATGGGGTATTTTTGTACTGAAAAACATTTTGCTGTATGTTTCTGGTTTTAGACATCAAATACTAAATAAGACCCGAGTTCTGAAAAGATCTGCAATACTTTGATATTATTTGACCCACTCTAATAAATATATTACACACACACACACACACACACACACACACACACACACACACACACACACACACACACACACACACACACACACACACACACGTACATTTATATACATATATATATATATATATATATATATATATATATATATATATATATATATATATATATATATATATATATATATATATATATATATATATATATATATATATGCAAAGAATATAAACAAAATATATACTAATATATGCGATATACATATAAAAAAATCGTTTACTGAGGCGGCACCCACCTAGCCCCCACTATATTTTTCTTAATTAAATTCAGCAATCAGGTTTATTGAGAAATAAGGGAGGATGAAAGGTACAATTAAATGAAATCATTTTTAACGACAAGCTTAAAATGCTTAATCCAACAACAATAACAAAAATCTGTAATTAACATTTTTTCAAAAAATAGTATTGTTTACTTTACTCAAAACAGTTAAAACTTCAGCGAATTAAAAAATGTTCTGAGGTAAGTGTTTCGCAATTATTTTGCGTGAATCATCTCACCTTCATTTTTTAAAATGTCAACAATAAAGTAGAGAAGATATTTCTGATCAATAAAAAGCCCTTGACTGAGTTTTAAATTAGAAAAAAGTTTTGGTACGTTTTTTAATAAAGAGTGTTCAAGTAAAGCTTAAAATTTATTTTAGTTCAATTCAATCTTATCACCGGAGGTTTTGTGAACAAAGGTTTTCAGATAATAATAAATTTGTGAAATAGGCTTAGTGTTTAAAGATATCCGATTTATAACAAATTAAAAAGTGCGTCAGTAAACACAATTAATGACTCACTTTAATAACGTGCAGCAGAACTCGGCATTATTCACTCGCTTCAGTACACATACTCCTTTATATTTATTGAAACAGCTAATACTTTACTAAAAAAAAAAAATCAAAAGATACAATGAAGGGAAAATTTTTAGGCATAATTTTTGCGACCTTCTTAGCAGCTATAACACTCCGTCAAGTTCGAAATTATGTTTCATCGCGGGTTTATTTGCTTGAAAGTAAGTTTAAAATTTATCTTCTTGTTTTTTCTGACGATTTCCTATCGTTAATTACTCATGTAAGAAAATGACGACTTAAATATACTTTATTTTATTTCCAATTGCATTTCTTCTGCTTTGTGACGTAAAAACCGTACCATTTCAAATGTTTCTATTTATCTTCTTGAAATCACTCGTCTTGGAATACCTGCGTCTAGCGGAATGGATTGATATCAAAAATTAAAACAAAATTACAAAGCAGCTGTTATGCAGCCTTTGGCATGTTCTAGTGGTAGCAGAGGTGTAGGAAACAACTTTTTGGGTGTTTTCCCTCAAATAGCGTTGTTTTTTAAAAGCGTTGTTTGTCAATAACTCTAAATATAATTGTTTTTATTTGTTGAGACAAAGTTCGTTGAGAGTTTGTTGTTATTTTTTATTTGAGAAAAATACATTTTCTAAATCTAGATGCCAAAACAACAAGAAATTTAGGTCAGAAAAGGACCTAAATTTTTTTTTTTTTGTAATCCTTGATATCCTCTTTCAGAGAATATGAAAAAGAAATACTTTTTATAATTTTTCGTTGTAAAAATGTCAATTCTATGGCATTGTTTTTGTAAGGACTTCACATTTTCTGCACTAAATGATTTTTGAAAATTAAATTGCGCTCGGCAAGATCCCTGAGAGTCACGGCATTCTAATAATTACAAATAACTGTAGCTTCGAGTCGAACGCTATAGTTGCGAACTTTTAATTTTGATTCGAAAATGACAATATGATTTGAAAATTTAATTTTTTTCGATTTGTATGAGACTCCAGAAAACTCTTAAAATTCAACTAAAAAGCCTAAAAATTGACAAAGTTTGAATAATATTCGACATGAGAATGTGTGAAACTTAGACAGGAGTTAAAAAAAAAAATTTTTAATGAAAATTCGTTTAAAATTAAAAATCGACACGTCGTTGCGTAAAGTCTACGCACTAATCGAACTTCTTAGAAATAAATTTTTTTACTTTCGAACTTTCTAATTCGAACGTTTGTGGACCTCTGTTCGAACTTGTTCGAAATTTAATCAAACTACTACTCCACCAATCAATGTTTTATAAAATTAGCGTTACAGGTCTTAATGCGAGACGAAACGATGAGGCATCTCGTATTGTATAGTAGACGAGACTGAGCGAATAAGATTATGATTTGAAACAATTTTCGGTTTCGGTTTTGGCCGAAACTGATATCGAGCCGAAAGTTTCCGTTCAATATTTAATAACTCTTTCAATGAATCCCCCTTGTTTTTCCCTAAATACTATTGGTAAAGTATTATTCGGCTTTATTTGAATTTTTCATTTTTAAAACAAGAGAAAAGTACCGCTATTTCTTCTCCCGTATCGTTTTAAGAAAATGAACTTTTTTTGATTTTCTAGTGTATCGGTTAAAACGAAATCAATATTCTCTTGTATTGATATCGGAAGAGTTGAATTCCGAGACGCAGATATACTATGGTAAAACTGAAATTCTAACTTTTCGATGCTTTTCTCAGTCAATTGTAAAAATGCTTGTAAAAATCCTTGTAGAAATGATTGCAAAAATGATTTGCTCAAGATGTAGAAAGGAACTCTTAGGTTTTAAGAATGATAGTTCAAACATTTTCAGGTTTACATTACGTGCCTAGAGTTTAAAAGACTCAGTGACACCCGCTGGGCGTGCCAGTATGATTCCATTGTAATGTCCAAGAACTCTCCCAGCTGTTTTGGCTACGCTACAGGTTGTTGTTGACCAGAAAAATGCTAAAAGGAGGACAGAGGCTAAAGCTCACAGTGCACTTATAAACAAGAAATTTTTTCTTCATCTTGTGATTTCTGAGGATATTTTTAGAACAACAAAATTCATGTTTAATCAGCTAGAGTCTCCTAATTTAGATCCAGAAGCAGCAAATGACCTGGCTCAATCTGTAATAACTTCTATAACAGAAAAACGCACAGATGAAAAATGGGAGACACTCAGAAAAGAAGCAAATGAACTTTACTGCAACGCAGGAATAGCAATAGCGACTGTATAACGGCAGAAAAGATAGGCTCAAACTAAATATCTAGAGTGCTTTATTGTAGATGATTAGAAAATAGAAAGAAAAAATGCAAAGAGCATGGATGACCTAAAAACAAAGTCATTCTACTTTGTTATAGACAGGACTCTAATGGAGATGAAACAGCGTTTTTCTTCAGAAACTAATGAAGTTCTGAAAGATTTTCCAGCTATAAACCTCAAACACGCAACACTCTTGGCAAAAAATGGATACTGCCAATGGCCTGTCATTATGGAGTTAACGAGGAGAACTTGTCAGCTGAACTCCACCAAGTTTGCAGGCTGCTGGAAAGGAAAGAAGAGCAGGGACTTACAATCAGTAACACACAAGACTTCCTATCTGTGGTGCGGTCCTACAAAGATGCATTCCGGACTTGTATAAGCTGATATCCATATCTTTGACTCTTCCAGTAACATCACTGAGGTGTGTACACAGTTTTTCTTGTTTAAAGAACTACCTAAGCGGAGACAGTTGAACAAGTGACCTGGCACTTCTTGCTATCAATTCTTTAAGATCCAGGACCCTGGACAGTGACAGGATTATAGATGCTTTTGCCCTCAACCACAATAATAGGCGGATTATCCTGCTATGAAGACCTCTAATGATGAGTGAATGATTTCAACCTTCTCTGATTTTGTAATGCATTCAGCATTGTGGATTGAAATTGTCTACATGTACGATACATCTTAAGAAACAATGTGAATTTGTTGTAAAAGTTTGTATAGTAAATCTACAAATATAGTAACTGTCATGTTTGTTTATGTTTTAAGTTAATTGCAAAGTGCCACTTTATTCACTATCCACTGTTTTGGTGACTGCAGATGTCAGAGTTTTTTAATGCACCTGCTGGTGTGTGTAATTGTGGGTGTGTGAGAGTGAGTGCGCGCGCCTGCGTGTGTGTGCTTGCATTTATGTTGATAATTCTAGGGTAGAAAAATATCCTTCATAGCACCCACAGTAAAAGGCGTAGCACCCTCTCTTAGCACTTGCAGAAAAAATTTTCTGGAGCTGCCACTGTTTACAATCCGGCATAACTATGAAAGTAAGTCAGCTTGTTTTTGTTCTAATCAGCATAAACTTAATGCAAGAAATTTTCTATGTTCTCGGCTTTAATACCAGAGTTTTTTGTTGGTCAGCAGGCGAATATTTACTCTGTGTAAATATTCGTTAAAGTGGTTCCGAGAAAATTACTCTCCCACCTCAATTTATTATTCAGCCAGCATAGATTAAAAAGATGCAACAATGGTGACCACAGAGCATATTTTGTAGACACCTTTTTACCAAAATTGAGATAAATCTGTTAAGTAACGAGGAAGTTTTTCTGTTTGTAAGTGGTTGTCTGTCTGGAATAAAGTTGAGCGTCATATATAAAATAGATAATGAAAAACTTGTAATAATTAACATTGCAATTAACCAAAACAAATAAACAAACAAATTAGGAAAGTCTTTTTTTTTTTTTTTTTTTTTTTTTTTTTTTTCAAAAACATGAAGAAGTTAATATTTAAAATCAGAAAATTTCTCGGAATATATGATTGAACTGTGAAATATATTTTTTACTTAATCTTTGATTCCTGTTTCAAGTAAGTTGAAAATTTTCTTAAATCCGGAAAATGTCTTCAATGTTTTCTTGTTTTGTTTTGTTTTTAATAACTTTTTTCTTCGTTAATAAATTTCGGCTGTGTATTGTGTATACGTTAATTGTAGATTCGCTGATTATAGATGTTCTAATTGTAGAAGTTGAACTTCTCATGGATGACACGCAGATAATGTTTTCCATGAAGTTGTTTTAAATGTCAAAACAGAAAACTTTACCAAGAAGAACAATGGTGAAATTCTCATTGCTGTTACATGTGGTACAAATGTTAAATGTGCAGGTAAACTAAACCTCTCAAACAAAAGTCTTGCATACAAAAGACTTTTATTTACGATGAGTTTTGATACAGATGTTGACTTTACAAAAGTTGTTAATAAAGCAGAAAAAAGCTGGTATGACCATGATGAAAGCATCACCTAAATGTCCAAGATATAAAAATGATTTTTAGACCCCAAAGTATTTGACCCCGAGGTTTTAATGGATTTCATGGGAAATAATCAACTCTAGAATGAATAATATAAATGAAGTTGTTGGTTGAAAAATTTTTTTTAACATGGTGTGCTATTAAAATCTAAAAATGATTACTTTATCATAATTTAAAGTCAGTAAAATTGAAAAAATACGGACTTTTAGAAGTTATATGTTATAAAAGAACACTATTGTAAAAGGCATTTAGAAAATTATCACGCCATCATTGAGAATTCTTGTAGCGTAAAAAAAGAAGTGTTGCTGTTTGCCGCTTTGTTTGGAAAATTTATACTGACCGTCATTGATTTTACTCCAAGGAGCAGAAATTTTCCTTGTCCCATTATCTTTAAAATTTCATAAAATATATTCAAACCTGTAAAAAATTCAGTTCTGTAAAAAAGTAAAACATTTTTTATTTTGTAATCTTCAATGTAATTTTGCAATACAGTTAGTTGAAGATTTAGAGTCTATTAAATCTAATTGTATTAAAAAAAAAAAAAAGTATAGGAGACTTGCTCTTCATGTTTATATACACTTTGAGTGGACGGAGTTATCTTTGGGCAATGCTTTTGTTTTGTGTGGTTATGTTAGAGCGTTTGGGTTTTTTTATGATTAGGTTGCTGGGCTCCCTCATTGTTGTGTAGGTGTTTGTGGTTTGTGTATGATTTGTGTAACGATAGGCTGTTTGATTCCTAACACTCAAAACTTACGTAAAGCAATTACGTAAATTTTGAGTTTTAGGAATCAAAGTGTTAGGAATCATATAGTTAAAAACGATATAATAATTTTTCAACCTAAATATAATTGATAACGATACTAATGGTTCTCGTTTTACTTAATAAATGCTCTCAAATGTTCAACTCAAGTACATATTATTGTTTGAGTATACATGGATTAATATGCAACCAAAAGTCACTAAAAATATTCACTTGCCACCTTTGGAACTCATGGCAAAAAAGTCAATCTACATTAGAACTGCTTTCATTTTATAAATCTTCTCTTTCTCTTTGAAAATATTCCTATGCTTCTTTTTTATTGCCTCTTCTTTCAAAATCTTCTTCCTCTCTTTCCCAAAACTCTCTTTTTAAAAATCTCCTAATTTAGTTTTCAAGTGATTGTACAAGAGTGTCCACAAGGTGTTTCGGCTGTCTTGCACTTTCTTTCCATCGAATACAAAATGTTTGAGTCGAGCAAAATCTAAAACTTATGTTTTTATTTTCTTTCGTTTTCCCTTCTCACAGTTTAAAAAATTCTAGTTTTGTAAAATTTAACACTGATCCTTGTATTTTAACGGCTTCTACGGTATTTTCAAAATTTATCACCGCAACGTCAAATTTTGACCCAACAGTGTAAGATTTTTTTAACAACTTTTTTTTCAACTTCTCCAGCAGCTTTTTTTGTTTTTGGAAAAAATGTCTTTGTCAAATCTTTCAGTTTTTTTGTTCGAATAGAGTTTGGCCATTTGTATTTTATTGGCTCCATATAATATAAAATTAATTAGATCAATATTACCACAAAATTCACTTTCCCTCCTTCAAGAACAACTAAAAGAATTCAAACTTTAGATTTAAGCTTCTTGAATTTAACATGATATTTATAAAAAATAAAAGTCCTTTAAAGTAGTTACAAACCGTATTCTTCCGTCTATGGTGCTAGTTATCGAGTCTTTTCGTGGAACCTAGATGCTGAAAATATTTAAGGTGATCGAAAATCACCATAACAGTCGTATACCCAATCCTTTTGATTTAACACAATTATTTCAAGTTCTATTTTTTAAATAAGTAAAATACTTTCTACTTCTTTTTTCCTGAAAATGGATGTTTTAAAGTTTTCAAAAGTTTAACTCAACATAGCTAGAAGTTTTTTTTTTAGCCACTAAGCTAAAACACACCCTTGATTTCTTCCAATTATTGTCTATATTTGGTTAGTCACGTTTCCTATTACATAATATGAGATGAGGCTAGTTCTGAGTTGTCTGGTTAAAAATTAGCGTAACGAAAGAATTTGCTTTAAAAAGCAGACCCTTAATTTTAAAAATAAAAGGTTTGAAAATGCTTTTAACTCATTGTGTTAATTTTAATGTGAACGTTCTGTAAATTAAACTAAATTAAAATTTTGCTATTTTTGTATATGCTTTAGATTGCATAAATTTTGTTATCAAAAACGAAGATCAGACTTATAAAAAGGTATGTATATTTATTTTATATGCACTTGAGGAAAATTTAATTGAATTAAAATTCATAAATTACAAAAAATTACGTAAAAATATTTTGCTTATGTAAAAGTAATTTACTTTTTTTCGTAAATTTAAATTTTTTAGATAATTTATTAAAATACAGAACATCTCAGTCGTTGTTCGTTTGTTCGTTGTTGTCACACTATCTGAATTGATAAATTTGTCTAAACAACTTTGTTTTTCTTAAAATCAACTCTATATGCTCTATAAGCAAATAAGTTTTCTTTATCTGAAACTCGTATATTTTTGAATGCCTAAAGAAATTTAAAAAGAAAAAAAGAAAAAAAGAGAAATTAGACTTAGTTGCCTCCATGGATATGCACGCTAAGGCATTTTTGCATGCACTCGCGAATAAGATAATTTTTATGAATATCGAATTACTTAAACTTCGTTAGGCTTCTTCTTAGAATTAAAATGATTGGTATTGTATTGGTATTCAATTACTGAGCAAAATGAAATCCTCTCTTTGGTGAAGCCAATTTAAGAACAGATGTTAATACCGAATTACACAAGTTACGATGAAATTTCGGCACATTTGTGTCGTTCTCTAACCACGTAAACTTAATTATCCGTCTGAACGGTCTAAGGCGTTTTACTTCGCGCTATGCGTTTGATAATACGTTAATTCGAATTCTTCGAAAAATTGATGATTTCATGTAACTAGTTCACTGTTTATAGTCTGGAGTACAGATGGATGCTTTAAATATAACAAGAAGCTCACAGCGGTATCAAAGTTGAAAGTATTTTCATGAAACTGAAATGGTTCCTATTAAAAAAAAGCTATTAGTTTGACTTATGGTCTTTTATTTCAATCCACTAAACCACAGAAACTCCTCACCTCTTCTCTCCTTTACCCTCTTTGTGCCTCCTTCTTTAAATTTAGAAACAAAAATACAAAAGACGTAGATTATTACTTGGAAAGTGTAGAGTTGTCGAAGATTGTTAAAAATGTGTGCAGACTTTTCTGGAGCATACGTTTACTAGGGATACACCACCGTACACTGTTTCGTTGTTGTTCGTTTTATCTTTTAACCCCTCCTTATTCCCCATTCCTACTGTTATCCTACATACTGAATTGATTGGTATCATACATACTGAATTGATTGGTGTCAGGAATAACTCTCAAAACCTTATGCCAACTCATAGAAAAAAACTTTTTGCAATTGCAGTTGCAATTTTTGCTGAGTTAAATTTACTTTTTTTATCAATCAACTAATCAAGGTTGCTTGCTTGCATCAACCATTGTGCATCAGAGAAAATTTATTATAAGGAGAAAAAAAGAAACAAAAGTAATAATCAGTCAGTTGGATGACATGAAAAAGCATTGCTCTATATCTCATGCAGAACTATCGAAGAAAAATCCAAATCCAAAAGAAAAATGTCGATTACGTTATTACATTTCATGTTCGATGCCCCAATCAGATAAACTATCAAAAGCCGTACTTTACCTACCTGAAAGAAAATTGTAATTGTCTTAATCACTTATAGAGGATATCTTTTGTTTAAAAATTAATGATAAAAAAAACATGGAAATAAAGAGTACTAACAAGATGCCATCTTACGAAGTCTCTTCTAATGATGACAACATTTCCGTCAGGCTTCGGTTAGATTTAGATTAATTTTATTTAAATAGTTATAAATAACGTAAAAAAAACAAGTCATCTAGAGCTATCAACTTAAAAACATAAAAAGAAATAGCTGCCAAATTTTGAAAACAGGTAAATGCAAAAGATAATCTTTCAAAAATTCTAAAAGTTAATTATGCTTTAAAAACATTTAAAATATTAATCAACATAATATTTAAACAGTAGGAATTCTGTTCCATGAAGTTTTGAATAATATTATTTAAATTTAACTGCATTTAAAATAAAACCAAAATCATTAACAGGCGTTGGAGGGGACAGCGGGGGGGGGGGGCATTGCGTAAGACGTAGAGTATTTTACTTAAACCTACCTAGCGTTTTTACTTTTTGCAAATCAAACTCAAAGAAAACTTCCACCATTAAAATAAACATCTGATACTATTATCATCAAATGTGTTTTATCATCAAATCAATACTAAAATAAAACAAAGCACTTTAAAAAAATTGAAAATGAGGGCCATGTTCCCTTAGATGGAGCAATAAGTTTCACAAGATAGAAACGTTTTGATTTTTAGGTGTTTATTTTCTTAATTAAGAGTAATCGATGTCATATCTGCAATTAACTTTAACATTTGTAATATAATGAAGAATATTTACCAATCAAGTCAATTTATTATAAAATTACATTTTAATTTAAAAAAAAATCTTGAATAGTCAAATACATATGAAGATGTAAACTTTCTAGTTGCTTATAGGATAAAATAATAAATTAACAAATAAAATAAATTCTTTTACAATTTTTGAACAGTTTTTTTAATCTTTTAATTTGTTAATATAAAACTTGGTGGCAGACTAATAGTGTGTTGACAGGCTAATAGTTTACATTAAATAGATTTTAAAAAAAAACAAGTTTATATGAAATATGGGTAAAATTTGAAGCGCACTAAGTAAGTTGTATAAAATGTTAAGCATTTCATGGAAGGTTATTAGAAATAATAAATACTTAGTTAAATTTATTGCATTTTAAATAAGGTTAGTTGGTGTTAAGTTTTAAGTAAAATTTAAAAAAAAAACTAAACTCATTTGTAAAAGATAAAGATTTTGTTTCTTTTTATTTTTAAATCCTATAAATTAGAAGAATTGTTATAAAAATTTTTAGTTGTAGACAACAGTAAGGAACTATTTTAGCGGATTAAGATAGATCCGTCGAAATTCGACTTATTCGGCAGCTTTATCAGTAAATATTAGAAGATGATCCTAATAAATGACCTTATACATAGATACTAAGGTGACTAACTTCCAATAAGAACTGTTCTGGGCACTACAATAGTGTATGAGCGTTAGAGTTCAACAGGTGTGAAGCATGTAAGATTCGAAGGTCTAGAGGGCTTTAAATGATCCTAAACTCTCGATGTAAACGCTTCGACACTTAAATAGGAAACTTCCAGCATAAGATAGTTACAATTTTTTATTTTGATTTATTGTTTTTAAATTTTAAAAGAAGAAGGATCATAAATAATGATAATTTTGGAAAGTATCTAGGATCTTAAATAATGATAGTTTGGGAAAGTATCTAAGATATTAAATAATGATAGTTTGGGAAGAAATGTGTTTTCAGCGAGATACTAGGAGGACAAATGCCAATACTTTAGAATTAAAAATGGTGCTAATGGGAAAAAGGTTTAGGTTAATAAACATACTTAAATATAATTAGTAAATAAATATTTAAATTAGTATAAATGGTTTTGGTGCTTGTAGAAGAACCTTATATTTTAACGAATGATTTTTAATCACCTTATTGAACTTCTGCCTTCTGAATTTTCAAAAACATTTTGATTTGTTAAGGAAATGGAAGCTGCAAGAAAAATGTTGCTAACTCAGCAGCTTAGAAAAGAAGCTCTTTTCAAATTTTGCATGAAAAAACCGAAATCTGTGATCAATGACAACTACAAAATTTATTCAGACGCTGCAAAACTTCTTTATTGCTTCATACCAAAAGTTGCATCTACAACGTGGAAAAGAGTTTTTCAAGTCCTCATTGGAAACTTTACCTATGAAAAGATTTCAACTGTTGACAAAAACGAGGTAAGATTTTTAGTATTGATTAGATAAATTTCAACATTTGATTTGCATTTTAAGACAGCTTAATGTGCTTCTTTACACTGGAATAAACTCTCTGCAAATGGATTTGTTAAAACCTTATATGGTGTTGTATTGCCATTGAGCTATCAACAAAGTAAACGAATCTTTATAAATTTTCTAGTCTGTATTTTGTTTGGATTTCTATTGCAATTTTGAAGCTTTAGACATAAATTAGAAGAATTAAGCTTTCAGGCAAAAAAAAGACAAATTTTTTTTTTACTGTTAAGTAATAATTTAGTTAATTTATAATAATTTAGTTAATTTATAATAACTTAGTTAATTTATAATAATTTAGTTAATTTATAATATTAAGTTTAATTAAGTAATAATTTAATACTTATTTCTCTTTCATGATTGTAGGACAATGTTTACCGCTCTTATTTAGGTTCATCGACTAATATATCCAATGCTTAAACATCACAATGGTTCAGAAAAACAAATTCGTGAATGGGGGTATTATTCTTTTCTTATAACGCGTCATCCGTTTGAAAGGCTGGTGGCGACATTCAGAAATAAGTTCGAAGACCCAGATACCTTGTATTTCAATCAAGCATTCGGCTGGGACATCCTCCGTTTGTCACGAAAAAAATTAACTCGAGAGGAATTCAAGAAAGGAGTTAGAATTACTTTCCAAGAATTTATTAACTATATTTTAAAGAAAAAAGATTTTGATGAACATTGGGATTTGATGACAAAATTATGCTCACCTTGTTCCCACAAGTATGATTACATTGGAAAAATGGAAACATTAACTGAGGATTCTGTTGCCATCTTAAAAAATGCTAATTTAAACGAGAAGTTCTATTTTCCAGTCAATGCGAGTGATCGTTATTTATCGAAATCCAGCGACATCATGCCAAAGTACTTTTCGAACTTAACGAGGACAGAAATCAAGCAGCTTTATGATCTTTATCAAGATGATTTTCTTGCGTTTGGATACAACCCTCCGGTCTTTTAAAAGGTTTATAATTACATAAATTAAATTCTAAAAACATTTGTTTTTTCGGAAGATTCAAATTTCAACACGAAGATCATTTTTAACATATTTGTCAAATACTATATAGATATTCAATAATCACGTGTCGAAATTGGAACATATCATTAAATGTCAGTTATAAAGTATGTTCTTATAAAGTATATGTATATGTATATGTTCTTATAAAGTCAGGTGCGAGGAGATGAGGAGAATTTTCTTTAAATCAAATTTATATAGCAAACTTCAACACGATGATTATTTTTAACATATTTGCTAAATTCTGTAATTTTGATATTTATTAACCACGTGTCAAAATTGGAGCAAGTTTTAGTACTTGCTTATACTTTAATGGAGTTAAAAAATAAAACATGCTTTTGATAAAAGTTAGGTGATAATACACATTTCAAGATCACTTGTTTAATTAGACTAGTAGCAAAAAGCGGGACCTGGTTTACCCCATTCTTTGATCATGTACTCAACCATAAACACATCTACCCATAAATATGTTTAGTCAAAAGCTGATTTTTTTACCAACATTTTTCGCAGTTTTTCTTAAAAAAGGCAAATAACCGATCATATGCATAATAATCAACATCAGGTCAAGTTGTTGTTTAAAAAAGTCGAAATTTGTATTGAATCATTTCAACCATAGAAGCAATCATTAACAAGTGTAAAATTTTTATCCATTTATTGAAATTGCTACAGAGTTTTCAAAAAAATGTCGAAATTCTTATTAACTCATTTTAACCATAGAAGCAACCATCAATACATGGTAAAATGTTATTCATTTATTGTAATTGCAACAGAAGATTTAAATTTCTCTATCGCAACCATAAGGTAATCGTTAACAGGTGGTAAAACTTCAACGATTGTAGCACCAAGTCGTTATGTTATTTTTGAAAAATGACATTACAGTAATTAACGTGGAATATTAAACTAAACTTTATTATTTATCCATGAATCAAATTAGTCCGGATAACCCATTTTATTAAAAACCTTGTTTTGGTTTTTCTATATATCTTTTCAATCCTAAATACATTTTTGTTTTGTCTTTTACATTTCTTTTTCATAGAACGTTCTAGCTAAATTTTCACCATTATAATATTTGATCTTGTATGTAGTTGGAGGAGTATTTTGTGCTACAGATATCTCTGTAAAAATCTTCAGTTACTACTAGTTTTGTTGCGGCTTTGTTCTACTATCAACTAAATCGATTAATGTATTTATCAAAGTCGACAAAAATCGGCTTATACATTTTGAAAATCGACTAAGTCGAATGTTTTTATTATAATCATATACTTTAATATTGTTCGACATATTATCTTTTAGACGCTGTGAAAAAACTAGAACTTTAAAAGAGTAAACAAAAAAACTAGGTGGTATGTAATACTGTTATAATAGCACATACTGTTGTTGCATCAAGAGTGTTTTCTTTGTTCGATTTTAAATCATCTAACCTATTAGTTTTTTTTTAATATAACCAAAATATCTGAGCATTGAACCTAATTTGTTGTATCACATAAACCTAACTCTTAGTTTACTGTATACAGCACCGCTTTGTTAATATGTTTCCTTTATCTCATTAACTCAGAAGGTTAAGTAATGTGTCATGGTATTCAATTATGGATGCGAAAACATTTTATAAATCTGCCACCCCAAAAAAAGTTTAGCCGCCAAATCTGCCCCGATAGTTGGGAGAAATTTAAATCAGTTTTAGAGTGCTAGCGGTCTCTAGACTTCATTTTAAAAAAAGAAATTACCCCATAATAGAAGATAGTTTTGGGGGTTTTGCTCACCCCAAACCCATTGTGGCATGGCTCAATTTTTATAAATAATTTATATTTACCAGATAAACTACTTATAAAGATATCTCTTTACTAATTGTTCACCATCATAACAATTTTAAATATTGCTAAAATTAAATCAAGTAAAAAAATAGAAATAAGGATGTTGGGATGATTAACCGACTAAATCGACTTTTAGTCGATCAGTAGGAAACTCAAGTCCGACGAATTTCAACTTTCAACAAGTCGACTTTTAGTCAATTTAATCGAAGTCGATAACAACAATAGTTATTATTTCGTATATTACACTTTCCATATTGCATACAATAGTTCTGCTTTATCTGCATTTAGATGAAGCAGAATTATTGTATGCAATATGGTTTCTCTTTTTCATTTGTATACTTACCAGATTCTTACAAATGATATTACAGTTTTTAAAGTTAGGTCTGGCAGCAAGTTTCTATGTTTTCACTTCATCATTAGCTAATCAAATATCAACTCCACTTCGTATATTCTCCATAGTTTTTCCAAAAACAATATTGGTTTTACAGCTTGAAAAACCTTTTTTCAAATTCCTTTTTAGCCTTTACTCTCATATCAGCAATAAATTCTAAATACTCCTTCATCCATGGTCATTACATTTTATTCCTATCAGAATATGTGCAATTATAGTACCATATTTCGCAAACAGTTTTAGTTTATGATGAACACGGTGTATATTTTTCTTTTTTAAACAAAACACAAAACTCATAAAAATTTCCTATTCGCACTCTTTCAGGAGCTAGAGGGTAATCGTTACATAATCATGCAACTGTTTTGGGTTCCAAATCTATTTATAAGACAAAAGCATAACAGCATGAGTTAAGTTTATCTTCTATCATCTACTCGAAACCATCTGTAGTTTGAAGCTACACATTGCACTAGAGTGGAGACTATTTGCGTCCAGATAGGTGATGCATTTGGATTGTTATTTTTTATTATATTAATTTTTTACATACATATCACTAGCTTTTGCATACCTCTTAGAATCTACAGATATTCCACCTATAATGCCCTTTTCAAACATAAGTAACATTACAGTTTGCAAGTAAATCTAATTTAATAACAGACACTCTAAGAGCAGTATCCAAAGCTAATCCAGGAGCAGTGTTATACCATACAGCATCTAAACCATACACACCTATACATTCTTCTCTAACATTTTCATTAACATCGTCCAAGAATTAAACATCTGAGTTATTATAAACGTTAAGACGATCTCTGAGAGTTTTACATTCAAAATTTTCAACCCTTTTTGTGGATGCTCATAATCTTTATCACTAATATGCTCACCACTTAGTCTAGAGTAAAATGCTTCTTTCGGAAGTAATTGAGTATCATTTAATTTCTTGATGCTTTTCATGTATTCATATGAATAAACCCTTTCGTGAATGTAGATCTAGAGATTTAGCCTTAAAGAATTTTGCATGATTTTTAAAACTATTTTATCAAGATTTTTTACAAGACTATCGAAGCAGTAGATATATATCTAAAGCTATCAATAAATCTTAGTTCTATTTTCCTTTTAGAGCTTTCATCTAATATAATATCCTTTTGAGGTGATACATTTTTCTTCGTTGTTAGGTATACTTTAAATATCACCTTTAGTTTTACGAAGTATTTTTTATGAATAGATGACTGTCTATCCGGTTAAATAAATGACGGGAACAAATTTTGGTAACTTCTAACTTACGTTGCAAGAGTTGTGTGTTGCTCTAATTTTTTTCATTATAATGAGAATTATCTTTTCTTTTTTTTTTTCTTTTTTCTTTTTTTTTCCTATCATCTCTACCAAATACTAAATATAATACCCTTTTGTTCAATGTCTAAGCCCTTCTTATCATCTGTACCAAATATGATATCTTTTTGTTTAATGTTGCCAATGATTTTAACATCTTGCTCTAACATTTCCACAAACTTTTGTGTAATATCTTCATTAGTTGTTTCAGTGTAATTAACAGGTTTGTTAGAGTATACACTATCATCAAAACACTTTATGTTATAAAAAAAAGCTAGAAGATACATGCTTCTGATTTTGTTTATTGTAACTTTCTTCCGGATTTGGTTGACACATCAATAGTTTTTATGATTGATTCAAAGTTAGCATATAAAATAAAAAGTACTCTAACCACTTTTTTATAGTTTTTAAAGTATAACATGTTACCTTTTTTTGGAATTTCTATTTTAACAGCTTCATTAGTATTACAATGCTCTTTTTGTTTATCCAATAATTCTTGTGAATGAAAAGGGGTTTAAACATCGAAGTCAGAAAAACAGCTAACAATTCTTTTTTATTGTTTGTAATGATAATAGCTTATTTATATTAGTAATTAGACGATAGTGATCATTCTTAAGTGCTTTCAGCGCCACGGAGCGAAGCTTCGAACTCTCTTTGTCATTAACTTTTTCAGAGGTGAGTAATAAGTTGATACAACACAAAACAACATCATAATTTTTACATTCTCTTATAACTTCTACATTATCCTCATAAACGTATACATTAATTGATATGTTTAGATTTTGTTTTTCAAACTTGTTTATATATTTAATATTTACCGAATACTCAATATCAGTCATTGAGAATGGCATTAACTCGTTCATTATTACTACCTTTAGGTATTTGGCTCTTAATACAAACCAAAGGAAACACTTTTCATCCTCATTCTTAATGCTTATTATAACTTTTTGAAGCCAGTTTTTTAGGAAATGGTATGCATGAGCTACATTTTAGTGGATTATATTTAACGGTGTGAATTTATAGAGATACGATCGACTCTAACATCCAACCACTACCACCTCCAGTAAATTCCTCAAAACTATGATAGAGAGATTAATCATGGTATCATGAAAAGTCATCTAAATCAGTAGCTAGTATTAAGTGATCTAAATCATTAGTTTTTAATTTTAGTTCTATATGAATATCAGTATTTGAATGAATATCAGTATTTACTTCTTAAAGACCAATTTCACTGTTCTACTTTCATTACACATTTTATAACCATCTTAATCTTTGTTTTCCTTACAGATTCGAAAAAAGTTGTGCTGGATTAACAGCAATAGTGAAAATATTAAAAAAGCTCTTCAAAGCAGAGTTTTCTTTTTTGATTGGTAATCCTCTTGAAAGTTTCTTTTGTCTAACTCGTTTTTCATATTATTTTTTCCATGTATTTTTAAATATACTTTTCTCTGTTTTTTTGAGTAATTTTAAATCATGGTTAATATCTTTTCTCTTTTAACTTCCCTATCAACATCAATTTACCGCTTGGTAGGCCAGTCAAACTTGGTTCATCAACAAATCTCATGATTTAGTACGTCATTCGCATCTAATTTTAGTCTGATCAGCTTAGTCCTTCTTATATAACCAGCTAGACCTAAATTTTTAGTTGTGCTTAATAATTCTTTAACCGTTTGTAATTTATTCTGGGCTCTTACTGAGCTAAATGGTTTATCTATTTGTTTAATCAGCTCAGATTAACTTAATCGTTAAAAGAATTTCAAACTGCTATTAAAAGCCTGAGCTTTTTTATAGCAATTTGCAATTCTGTTAACGTTTGCATGTTTCAGACATTCTTTTTACAACAGATAATTAAAATACAAAATTCATGCAACGTGAAACACAAAATTAATATTAGTACTATACAGTAATATGAATTTTGTGTTTCATTTGCTCCGCTCCGTTGATCATCTGCTTTGTATTTCATCTGCTCCGCTCGGAAGAACCTTTGGATCTAACGCCGCCGTTTTTTTCTAAATTTTACCTTTTTTAGGGATACCACCCACAATCTTATTTATATCTATTTTTTCGCGCCAAATCATATACTGTGCTTATAGCATCTTCTCTCCCTTTATTAATGAGTGATTTTTTTTCTATCTTCATCTGTCATTTTTCGTGTATTCTGTCTTACATCTTCCCTCATCTGTCTCTATTTTTTCAATTCACTTAGCACAATAAAAAAATTCTTCTTGTGAAACAGTTATCACTTAGGGCTTTTGAAACAATATTGCTTATAGTGCTCAACTTCGCCTTTACTAATGTTTTATCTTTTCATGTTTTCAGTTTTTGTGATAAATTTTTTAACAAATTCACTTAGAATACTCAGAAATCCTAAATCTAACGCTGTTGTTGGCTGCTACTACTTGTCCTGCAATAATTTAGGATAATAGTCCAATACTAGCAAGCTGCTAGTGTTGTGTAAGTTGTATTGCTAATTCCATATGAGATTCTAAGATGTTTTATACTCAGCTTTTCTCTGATAGCTTAGGTTCTAGTAAACGCTGAATTTTTCAATCTATATCCAACAATATGGAGCTGTTGGAAGCGTTGGAAGCGTTGCTGGAGTGGTTTACAACCATACAAAGTATCCGTTAAACACGATGAAATCCAGCACCGTTTAATTGTACTTAAAACTACTTATTAAAACTACTTACAGATTTTTCTAAGTTTTTTTATACAATAAAAGCTAACTAATTTATTTATTTATTTCAATCATTTTTTACATTTTTAATTAGACTCTTAGATAAAAACTGAATATTTTTTGTGAGTACCTGACATCATCTTGACATCATCTTGACATCATCTTGACATCATCTCCTTGATCTTGCTTTGAGTTTTGATCCTTTTTTTGAAGTTGGTCTTCACTTTTTTCTTAAAATCATTTTCATCTGAAGCTAATTCTTGCTTTTCAATAGAATTCATTTCGTAATTGACCAACAACTTTCAATAACTTGCTGCTCAAGGCAGTTTGGACGATTTGTTTCCTTATGTATTAATTTGAAGACATTTTTCTCATGCCATTCCAGAGACTTCTTGAAGTAGTGGATTGTAGCTGAGGCCAAAATATTGTGAGCATACCATGTTTTTTAATGAATTGCAAAAGGTGTTTCTTTAAGCACTCTTCTATAAATAAATACAAGCTCAAAATGTAATGTATGGTGCACTTTTCAAATCACAGCAGGAGATTGCTTACAATTCAAGGAATTTGGGAGCAAATTTTTTAGTTGGAATGGCCACATTTCTACCTTTCGACTGATAAAAATATTGTTGGCCGGGGAAAAACTCTATTTCGCAACAAACTTCAATCATTCACAAGTTTTCTCTGCTTAAAAGTTTTCTCTGCTTAAAAAAGTTTATACAGCTTTTTTTGAACAACAAATTTTTTTTTTTTTTTTTTTCCTCTTTCAGTTTTACATTTAATTAGTCGTAATACAATAAAGTCCGTGATATATGCTTTTGTGATGCAATAAAATCCGTGATATATAGACTAACTTAAATAAAAACTTGGTATCTGATAGAAGATCTAATGATCTTGTCGCCAGAACCATAAAAAGTTATAATAGAATGTAACTTAAGCCGTTAATAAATATATACAAATAAAAATGACAAAATACAAAAAACAAAAGAGCGTGTTTATACAAATTTCTTATTTTTAAAAGTATTTCAACATATTGTCATTAAAGAGAATGAATTTTTAAAATTTCTTTTTAAAGACTGGGAAGGTAATTGATAAATCAAAATTAGGTAAAACAATTTTGTTCCAGAGATTGGGTGCACGATAAGCTATACAGAACTGATTGAATTTTGTTCGACAAAAGGGTTCAAAGAGTGAGTTATCATTTCGTAGTGTATACTTATTTTTTGTTTTTAATAAAATCTTTAAAAACGTGTAAGGACGGATTGATTTTACATTGAAACATAAAGCATTTCTCCATCATTGTTTTACTTTGGAGTTTTCTTTTTATGACATGCTTTATATTCTTCAGATTTAAGTACTTTTCCAATCAAAGCTTGAGTGAATTTAAATTTTCTCGCAAGATCTCTTTCCGACTGGCATGGATTTGCCCTTATGGTGCAAATCATTGATTTTGCTTAATATTTATCTTTTAAATCCTTTTTTTTTTCCTGGTTTACTTTCAAGAGATCGAGCCTCTTTATATCACAGCAAAAAAAATCCAAGATTTAGCATCTACATCGATCAATTTTGAAATGTCATTTTGTGAAAAACATTTTACAGAAAAATTTCCAAAAACATTTTCTCGATACAATATTTGTTTATTCATTTTAACCCGATTGCAATGATAGCCAATACCAAATATTGTGAGGAGGGAAAACTAAAATAAAAACGACGATCGATAGAAAAACATACACAAGATGATTCACCAACTCTTCACATAAATAAGTGATAAAGCGTTAGAAGAAAAGTTAAATACAACTGTGGAAAAACGTAAACACGAAGACGCGTAAATGATAAAGCGATAATAAGAAAAGCTAAAAACAACGATCGGAAAAGACACATACAAGATGACTCGTCCACTATTCACATAAATAAATGATAAAGCAAAAAGAATTAAGCTAAAAACAACAACTGAGAAAAGACGTAAACGTGGAGACTCGTAAACGATAAAGCGACAATTAGAAAAGTTGAAAACAACGATCAGAAAAGACTTATACACGATGATTCACCGATCTATCACGTAAGTAGACGATAAAACGGAAAGAAGAAAAGTTAAAAACAACGGAGAAAAGTCGTAAACACGAAGACTCATAAACCTGCCATATAAATAAATGAAAAGATATCGCAACAGGAAAACAAGCAAAAACTATAAAAGCTCAAAAAAAGAAAGAATCTGACAGTTAAGTGGGGACAGTTAACTGGAGTTAAGTGGAGGAAGAGATAAGAAGAGAAAGAGTTTTTGAAGAAGAGATTTAAAAGAGAATTTTAAGAGAAAGAGTTTTAAAGAGATTTAAAAGAAGATTTTTATGAGAAAAGAGTTTTAAGAGATTTAAAGAGGAATTTAAGAGAAAGAGTTTTTGAAGAAGAGATTTAAAAGAGAATTTTAAGAGAAAGAGTTTTAAAAAGATTTAAAAGAAGATTTTTATGAGAAAAGAGTTATAAGAGATTTAAAGAGGATTTTAAAGAAGAAAAAGAATTTTGTGGTAAGAAGAGTATTTTGATGAATAAACAGTTTAATAAGCAGTTGAATAAAAGAAGAAAAGAAGATTTTAATATTGATTGTTGGAGAATAACCAGAAGATTTAATTAAAGAAGAGATATTTGTAATAAAAGAAGATATAAAAGAAAGAGGAGTAATTGAAATAAAAAGTATTGAACACTGCAAGAACCTTCCCCTTCCCCTTTATTTAAAGAAGAAAATATAACAATAATAATATATATAAAAAAATCCACCGCCCTCACAATATCAATACAATCAAAGAACAACAAGCAAGCTTCTTTCTACAAAAAAATTAGAAAAATCTTTTAAGTAGTTTTTGAATAATTAACGATTAAAGGAACAAGATTACATCATGTTCAACCGATAATAACGATCGCATCAGTGGTTCCGCACTTAAAAAAACGGGTGTGACTTTGCGAACGAATTTTAGAAAAAACGGAAGTTTTCGAGCTTCAGAAGGATGGCTGGAAAAATGGATTAGGTAAGGCTAAGGAGCGAACATTACATTGTATATGGAAAGAGAAAGCTGAAATTATACTTAAAAATATTTTGGTTTGTTTTCTTAATCTTCTGGCAGGAGTTTATTCAAAGAAAAATTTCTTTCCAGCAATTCTATTAATTCAAATAAATACTAAAATTTACTCCACAAGATTAGTTACAACATCTTCAAGGACCTGCTTTAAGTGTTTGTTAGCAACACCAACAGCTACTCCAGTTATTGTGGACTTGTCTTTATCATTTCTTTGTCTAACTATGGCTAAATATTCTTGATTAACTAAATTGAGATTAACTTAAGGTTATAAAAGTAGGGTTTCAATTGGTAAATTCTTGGCAGAAGAACTTACCTATTGAACCAGAAGAAGAAAAATGAGCAGAAAATCAGTATCATAAGAAGTCAAATGGCAAATAGTTGGTCTTTCTAGCAATAGTTTCCCTCAAGACTATTGCTAGAGAGGCAAATTCTGATAAAATGATTGGTGGAGACTACTTTGTCTACAATATTCCGCGATTTTCTGTAAAATATGTCTTTAATATAGATAAACTTTGTCTATTTCCCTGATACCTAAACTTAACTATATCGGAGCTTGCATTTAAAAGGAGAATATTGCGTAAAGGAAAAGCAGAGCGGAGTGCGTTCAATCGGAATGGGTGCTGGAATTTCCTACGTAGAAAACATCTTTGTAATTAAAAAGTTCAGAAACTCGAGATTTGAAAGTTTTAAAAGGGGTAGCAATTTGGTTTTTCCGTTTTAGATCACAGCGAGAAATATGGATGCCATTAGATTTTTTTGAAATCGGTTGAAAATATTGCGTCATGTGCAGAAAAATTGCATTGACTGTCGACAATTGCACAGTTCATGGTCTTGTGAATAGACTTGAGGATTTGATCAACAATTTGGATTCTAGTCTGAATCTTTTGAAACAAAATTTATTGACCAAATATATTTTACCCCTGCAACTAAGCAACTTATAAATCTTGATACAAACACCACCAACACCAAATAATCAGATTAAGATGTAACCGATATTACCTGTGCTGTCCGTGCTCAAGGCAAAGAATCACACAAGGAAAACAAATTTGATGAAAGTGATGCCGTTATCAAGCATATAAAGTTTTTTTTTACGATTGACAGTTGTTTAAGAATGTATGGTGACCTTTGTTTTTATTTTCTTTCTTTTAAGAAAAATTCAATTGTTGTAAAAATTATTGAAATCCCCTTTGGTAAAAAACTATAGTTGCTATTTGAGATTCTGCATTCAAAACATACATGAGCATATAAATGTTTGATGTTTGATTGAGAAAAATTGCGATAAACATTTAAAATCTTGTAAATAATTTCGAGTCAAGGAAAGTTTTTTATAAATTTGATATTAGAAATGTTAAAAATATTAGTAGATTCAGAAATTCAAGAAGCTTTTTGTGGTAGTTGTGAACTTTTATGAAACCAGCAGTTAAGAAGTGGGAGAGCAAATTTGGCAAACTAAAAAAAAAAAAAAATTTTAAATAAAGAAAAAGAAACTAAAAAGAAATATTTATGTGATCGCTTTGTAAACTCAATAATGCTTTTTGATTGTCCGATTTTTCTCTAAAAACAAGATGATCAGTCTATTCCCAGATTTTTCCTGGGTTTTTGTTGCCAAACCAGCAGTTTTTCAAACGAAGTATGATGTATAAAATGAAAACTTGACTTTAATGTTCATTTTTAGTTTTACAAATGAAGTGCTGAAAAGCTAAAACAGTTTATTATGAGATACTTAGTTGCCTCTTAATCAAGTTGCATTCATTTGATGAGGGTTACATCTATTCGATTGTTAGGTGATAATTCAAACCTACTTTTTTAAAACTTTTTTCTAAACGACAAAGCAAAAATGTTTGCATGAAATCAAATTGAAATGCAGACTTTTACGCAATGCGAATGGATTTTTTTTGTATTGAATTTACCCAGGGCTGATACTGGAAGCCTTGTTTGTGTTTTCATACAAAAAGTTAAGATCAATAATGAGCAATCGATTAAAGTAACCAACAATCAGTTAGAATGATCAGTAGTCAATCAGAACAATTTTGATAAATATTTTAACTAATAAAACAATAAAATGAAAATTAGTATATTTTATGGTTGACCTGCGAAACGTCCACGTTTTTTGGATTTTATATTAGGGCGGTACGGTGAAATAATAGGCGCTTTTTCTAGGCATTGGATGCTAGACGCAGAGAGACATGGCGATACTGTTATAATATCATCCCCCGCTTTCACTAAAGTAGGCGAACTCTTGCATTGTTCTGGTGTAAGTTTGGCGAAAGCTTCTTGAAATGTTAAACTACGCGGTGTTGCTACTTCATCACTTTCTATTTTTTCTAACCAATCAACGGTGGTTTCGGTTAATACGTGCAGGGGGTTTTTAGAAACCTTTTTACCGTTTTGTTTAAGAGTCAATGAATGAAATGTTTCATCAACATCTTTGTATTTGGAGAAAAACATTGCATTCTCATTGCAAAAATTATTAAAGTTGTCATTATGGGGGGAGCGACATATTTTTTTTCGATCAAGGTAAGTTGTACTTTGTTTTCTTTTCAGAGACCCAGATTTATGACCATCTTTGTTAGTTTCAAAACATTCTGATTGATCGATAATTGAAGAAAATGACAAACTCGGATCACTTGTATCAGAAAAAATTCTTCTCGATGGAAACCCCCCTGAACATGGAATGCTGTTGATATCACTTGCATCAGATAAAATTCTTCTTGATGGAAAACCCCCTGAACATGGAATGCTGTTGATATCACTTGCATCAGAAAAAATTCTTCTCGATGGAAAATCCCCTGAACATGGAATGCTGTTGATATCACTTGTATCAGATAAAATTCTTCGAGCAAAAATATTGCGACGAGTTGAACCACAGGCTTCTCTCTCCTCGAAAGCAGAAATACTACCCTCACGACTTAGTAAAACTTCACTCTCTGAATGAGTTTTAGCCTCTTTTACGTCCGTAAAATTAGAAAATAATAAAGATTTTCGTCTGCGCTTAATTTCACTTTCTGGAGTTGATTTAGATTTTTTTGAAAATGAAAACGGATGCTTAACACAATTAACAGAACGATCTTCAAAGTAACTTTTGGTAGGAGTTTTTGGGTTTTGGTTTAGCCTGTTAACTCCGATCATCATCGTAGGATGACGCTGTAGTTTGTAGAACTTCCTCGGAGAAGAACGAACGTTGAACGAATTTGAGCGGTGAAGTTTTCTAACACACTTCAATGGTGCTGAAAATAAAACTCGTGGTTAGAAATAAAAACATTCTCATATATGAAAATTTTAAATGTCAAACAAACTTTAAGTGCATATTTAAGGCGGCATAAATTTTTTGATTAAATTATTTAAAGAGACAAACCAGTGGATAATCAAATTACAATGAAAAAAAAATTGAACCATCTAAAATAATTTCTCTACTTCCTCTTTTTGTTTTGTTTTCTAAAATCAGATTAAGCTTGTTTATGCTTACAAGATTTTTCTTTAAGTGGAGATTCTTCAATAGGTGCCATACTTTTGTCAACTTGAGAGTGGCGTCTACAAATAAAAACAAACAAGAAATGTCAAAAATAAGATAAAAAAAAAAAGATAAAATAAGATGAAAATTAAGGTAAAACAAGATGAAATATACTTTTCATCTTTTGAAATACCAGCAAAGTGTCTTAAATATCATTTGAGATAAGAAACCAACACAACAGATGATATCTATAAACTACTAAAAAAATCTTAAATTAAAATTTTTTAAACTTTAATGTATTTACATTTTCGTAACGCATTACCCAGTGCCTTAAGACATTATGTGGCATTTAAGTTTAAAAGTTATTTAAAAGTTTAAACTTAATTTTATGCTGATTTACATCTTCAAGTAAATTGACTTTAAATCTGGAAAAATATTATTAAATTTATAATAAGTTCTTTTAGCGCTTGGTAACATACATTTTAAAGACGGACAGCGATGCAAGCATTAGAATTTCTAAGTTTTAATACCACAAGATACTGCGATAATTTTAAGTTTTATTTGAATATAGATGTCAAAGAGATTATTTATCGTTAAAGATAGGGTTACGGAGTTTTAAATTTTGTAATATAATAACGTAAAATCTATTTCAGCGAAAGAAAAATAACTAAGTGCAAATACATCCATACACTTAGCTCTAGTTTCAGTGTTAATTCTGCGCAGAAATTAAAAACCTGCAAAGCGGTTGCCTTTCGCTTTACTTCGCAGTATGCATTATTTTTAGAACACAATCCAGGGTTAGTTGCGATATAGGCCAAATCTTCAATACGGTAGAGCTGAGCATTACGTGACAAAATCTACTGTTTTTTGAAAGCTGACAATCGACTTTAAGTCTGCTTCTCTTTGTAAAATTTTCATCTTTGGTTACTTAAGTGCATCATGTAAAGTCTCATGCCGTCTCCATTATGGTCTGAAAAGTAACTTATTTTGAAAAGCATTACAGATGTTCACTTAGTTGCCAAAGTCCAGACTTCGTTAATAACGGTGCAAAGCTCTTCAAAGTAAAGTAATCTTTGACCTCTTTGAAATAATGTTGAGTAAAAGTATTCAAATACAGCTAATCGACCGAGAAATTTTCAGTGTAAGATGCAAAAACACATAAAGAGAGAAGACATTTTTCAAACGCTTGCTAAAGAACTTTTATTGCGCCATTATAAATTCTCGTGTTCGAGCCAATGATATATTAAAAATAACTAGATGTCTAACTTCCGCGTATTTTTTGAAGCAAAAATCGACCATTATGGGGGGGGGGGGGCAAATTTAACAAATCAAAAGCTTCGTAATTGTTTTGTTTTGATAAATAGCGTAAAGATTTTGCCCCCCATAATGGCCGATTTTTGCTTCACTTTTTCTTATGCCGATTTACGGCAGTTAGACATCTAGTTATTCTTAATATATCATTGGTTCGAGCTCTTAAATCCTGTTTAACTTTCTTTTTCATATTTTCAAGATACGTTTTTCATATTTTCAAGATACGTTTAGATAAAATATCTCAAATGAAAAAAAAACCTAGGAATTTTTTTTTAGGAACCAAGACTTGAATAATACAAATGTGCGCTTATTTTTTTAAAACTTGATTCTCTCAGCATTACGCATCATGAAATGTTTATGAACTGAAGGAAAACCTGTTACAAATTGAGAACTCTATCGACCTGTTATAGAACTCAATCTAATTCTACATTTTTTTTTTGTAGGACAATAAAAAAATTATTTAAATATTAAAGGTGTAAAAAGTTCAATTTTTTTTACTGATGAGTTTCAGAAGTTATGCATAACTAAAAACTACATGTTTAAAAAAAAAAAAAAAAAAAAAAAAAAAAAAAAAAAAAAAAAAAAAAAAAAAACTCCCTCTTGTTTTGTAGTGTTACAAAGCAGTATTAAAATCTCTAATTTTTTACACAAATAATATAAGCTTTCCTGTAGTGTCCCAATATGAGACAAGAGAGTAATATAATTAGAAAATATCAGATGATAAAGGAAACATTACCTATCTCGATCTTGCTTTTTCCAAATAAGATCATTGATTTGCTTTGCTTCAGGTGTATCAGGTACACAACTTTCTTGAAAATAATATATATATATATATATATATATATATATATATATATATATATATATATATATATATATATATATATATATATATATATATATATATATATATATATATATATATATATATATAATCCTAATTATCCATTTCAATGTTAATTTAGTTGGTTACATAACAAAACTAAAATAGCTAACATTTTTAAAACTAAATATCTTACTATCTCTCATTTTATTTCTTCGAGGAGTGGAGATTGTTTTCTTTTCAAACAAATTTCTCTTTACTTTTGGATCTTCGTCAACTTTAAAGGAAAAGAATTATAATTCATCGTATTGCTTTAAAAGATGGTAAAATAAAAAACTGTTATAATAAAAAATGGTATAATAAAAGTTGGTATAATAAAAGATGGTATAATAAAAGATGGTATAATAATAATGATAATAACAGTCAATATATTCAAATATTCCTTACTCTTCTTCTTCTTCTTGGTGCTTTTAGAATGCACAGCAATTACCTTCTTAGTGCAATCGCCAGCAGTACTTGGAAAGCGTTTTACTAACTTCTTCTCACTGCACAATACATAAATAGTTTGCATAAGAAATATTGGATTATGACTAAGTTATACTGATACAAAATAAAAGTTATATAAACAAGTAATATAAACATGCAAACAAAAAAATCAATAGTGGATACCGATTGTTTAACATTAAAAAATTTAAAACTAAAATTTGTGTATATGACTTATTAAATTTTGATTTGACAGGAAGAAAAAATTTTTACTCACGAGCATAGAGATGGTATAGAGGAACTATTTGAATAATTAGATATTGAACTAGGAGATAGCATTACAGAGTTTACAGGAGAAACATCATCGACATCACCGAATTCAGATGGAGGTTCTATCATTAGATCTTCGTACACTTCTTGTATCGTTTCCAATATTAAATTTTTAAACCTAAAGGTAAAAGCAATCAAAATAAATCATGGGCATCAACCTTGATCCCAACCTTCCATAAGGCTCCTTCCACATAAAGCCTACTTTTTTAATGATTATAAGTTTACAGTAGAATAAGGTATATATAAAAATGGATAATATTTCATAATGTAAATAAATTATTCTTAATAAATAAAAAAATTTCTAATAAATATAATACACAGAATTTTTGCTGATATCAGCAGCATTTTTGGTTACAAACATATTTTTATACTATAATTATATTTTTTTTTTCAGAGTTCTGAAACTTTCAAGTAGACTGAAATTTAAAAACCGTTTTTAAAAATAAATGTTAGATTTTTTTCCAAATAATAAAAAACTTACTTTGGCATGATAACCTTATTCAAATGATCTCGAACAAACACAGTGCTTTCTTCAAATGTAAGAAATCGAAGAAAAAAAACAATCTAAAAGTGAAACAAACCATCAAATGAAACTAGAATACCTTACATACATAAATACCTACATACCTTAACATTTGTAAATCATTATAAACTTACATACCATTTTAATGTAATCTTTGCATTTAATACCATGAGCAACACACTCCAACAACAAATGAACTTGTAACAACACACTACACAAGGAAATACAATATATATATATATATATATATATATATATATATATATATATATATATATATATATATATATATATATACACACATACATTACATATGTTACATATATTACATACATTACATACATTACGTACATTACATACGTTACATGTTACATACATTACATACATTACATACATTAAATTTATGCCAAAGAAAAATTATTACTTATGAATTATATTTGCTTTTGGAGAATCTTTCCATTTCTCCCGAATCGTTTGAACATCTTCAATGATTTTTGATAAAACCACTGAGTTATCCTAAAAACACCCACTAAAACCTTTATACAAATTTGAAAAATGTTTGTATATTCCAATGCTTTGGTACCATGACCATTTGTATGATGCCTCAAGCTATATTTTGCTCATCGTAATTACTCATTAAGAAAGATTAAGAAATTAGTTTTCTAATGTAGAAAAACGTATTATAAGTAAAACTTGGTAGTCTCATTTAAAAGTCTCTTTTTACAAATTTTGAAACCTTAGAATAAAAAACCTTAGAATAAAAAGCCTTAGAATAAAACTTGTATAAAACAAGAAACTCTTTTAGAAAAGGAAAAATTTTTCTTACAAAACTATTCTGAGAATTATCTTGGTAAAAATTGGCAATTGATGCTATCAAATGATTTATACCAGAATGATTCAAATCAACCTATAGGAGAAGTAATTAAAAACAGCAAATATGGTTTCATTTATTATAAAAATGACAAAGATCTGATTTTGTTAATATGTTGTTTTCATTTGAAGATTAAAAACAGTGCAAGTGAACTCCACAAAAAAAAAATCTAAATTCAATTTAAATTTGAATTCAAATCATTTTAAAATATTGAAATAATATAAGTTGTAAAAAGGTTTGAGTTTTAATTAGCAAAAAATATATAAATGTTAAAAAACTGACACCATTAAGTAGTTCCATATACTTTTGTTCAACAAATTTCTGTAAATCTTCTTCAAATGCAAATTCTAGAAAATATAAATTAGTAAATTTTAAAACTTTTCAAATACCTTTTTTTATACATAACAAAGATGATGTAACCAGTTTAGCATACTTTTTCATGATTTGTGAAAATGTTATTCTTAAGGAAAAAAATTTTCAACTCAGATGTTTATAAGAGCAGATTAAATTTATTTTGAAAACTTTCTTTTTTTTTACAAAATTTTTATGATTTACATTAACATGGAAATGGAAAATAAGTATTAAAAAAAAAAAAAAAAATGAAACTCTTATTTTAACTTGAAATTTAACAATGACCTTTAACAATTACTAAAATTGTTTTAGACCTTTACAGAATTTGTACTAGTTAGTACCTAGTCTTCTGCATGCTGTTATGTGGTTTTCAGTTTCAGTATTATAAGTTTCATCTGGGATACATTTTTTCGCTTTCTTTTTTGCATTAAGCTCCATTAACCTCCACCGAGTCCAGCTCATGCCTTGCATTCTTTGATGTTTACTTGATTTAGATTCAGAAGAACTAGATTTTGATCTCAGTTTACTTTTTAGTTGTGTAACAAGCTCACGAGAATTTTCTTCTCTTTCGATGCGCTTTGATATAAAATTGTTGGAAATTGATCTAAAAATAAGGAATTACAAAATACAAAAACAAAAATTGGTTCAATTTAAAATATTTTAAATCTAATTAAACACTTTGGATTAAAAAATTTTTCTTTGAATTAAAACTTCTTTAGATGGTAAACTTACATTAAAACTTCTTTAGATGGTAAACCAAGATATGGATTTGATAAAAACCAGGTGTCTACACAGTTTACAATAGAAGTATTTATAAATGTTGGAGATAAAGGAAACGATTCTCTTGTACCTAAAAACAAATTTTCAAAAAATATTACAAGCATTATGGCCTTTGATTCAACTAGATTTCTAATATAAGACAAATCTTTTCTAAAGGAATGTTAAGAATTGTTGTGCATTTTACAAAAAAAAAAAACACTAAAAGTAAAAAATAAATATCTGCAGAAAAACTCACTAACAAAAAATTGCAAAAAATTGCAAAAATTTGAACAATAGCTTTATTAAATACCAAATTTATTAAAAAAAAGCTTTAATTTAAACCATGGGCCTTCAATCTTACAAAGCTGAGAAATGTGTTATTTACTCACAAAAAAACCCGGATTTTTGTTACGCAAAAAAAAAAAATTTCCGTAAACTGCAAAATTGTAAACAAAATTACACAGAATTTTATTTATAAGATTGCAGTTTATAGAAATTCTGCTGCAAATTCTAAATTTTGTGTAATTAAGCAAAAATCTGCTACAAATTCTAAATTTTGAGTAATTACACAAAATTTTAACCAAAGAATGATTGCACAAAGTAGTACAAATATACATGATTCTTTTTCAAACCACAGATGTCTATTTTTGTAAACAAAAAAATTTGTCTTCGAAAAACACATTTACATAGTTTTTGAAAATTTCAGTGAATATTAAGTGTTTCAATAATATTTTTGGCATTTTTCTAAAAGTAATTACTGGGTGAGAAGTATTATTTAACTTTATCTAAATTATTTAAAAACCCATCAAAGAAACTTTTATTGAAATGGTAAGTTTAACTAGAGCAAACTCACGATTGATTGCAATAAAAGACATGAAAGACCTAACAAAAGGCATCCATTACTCTACAAAACAAGAGGTTAAAAATTCTTTTTATTACAAAACACTTTAGCATTCAACCCCTTGTTTTATAGAGTGACAGACCCTTATTCAAACATAGTGATTATGTGATTTTCTTTATGTGCAAACTTATATAAAAGGAGCAAATGAGCTAAAGAAAAGTATCATGATATTTCCAACATTAGTGGAGAAGAGTTCATTAAAAAAATCAATGAGCAAATTAGTCATCAATTGAAAATTGTTGACTAACAAAAAAAAGTCCAAATTTCCCTCTTCACATAAAAGTTATCAAATTTACAGCAAATTGGAAAAATCTGTAAGTACACATTTTTTATAGGATTGTAGTTTTGAAAATTGTACATTTACGCAAAATTTTACATTTACTCAAAAGTTTTCTGTAATTGCAGATTTTTTTGCGTTTTGCATAACAAGCTTTATAGGATTGGGCTCATGTCTCATAACATAACAACCCAATTTAAGGATGTGAAATCATATCAAAATTATAAATACACAGACCAAAATTTGGTTTTGCTACTTATAAAACTCTAACAACTCTAGGAACTGAGATAAAAAATTAGTAAAAAGTTGGAAATAACCATTTTCTTCAAGACTATTATCTTTTAACAGAATAACAGCACCAGTGCAGTTAGTGTAAGGAACCATTACCCCTCTTCTGTCACCGTTAATTGACTTGAAAACAATAACCTGGTTTTAGAGGAAGAGAAAATCTGAAATTGAATTATCAGCATTATACATCAACTATCCTAAAAATAAGTGTTTTTTTTTTACTAAATAAAAGAATGAATGCATAGATAAAAGGACAAAAAAAATGGTGAAATGATTGAATCGATGAAGCTAATCTCACTTTTTCTACATTTTTGTAAAAATATTCTTTTATTCTAAACAAAAAAAATTTAAAACAAACTTTGTTTTTTAATTTTTATCAACTTTCTAAATTGATTTTTAAAAATTTTTAAACCTTTTTAAAAATATATTTTGCTGTGTGGAATAACTTTTAAACAAAAAATCTCAAACTTACAAGAGCTTCTTTTGAAAGCAATACTTTTTCCAAATGATGGCTGATTTCTTTTTTTTTTAAAATTGAAAAATAGAAAGTAACAATACGGTTTATAGTTACACAAACAGAGGAAATTTACCCACCAAATTTATTTTCAAGCATTCACTGAGATCAACTGAAATTTACTATTTTTTAAAAGAAAGTAGAACAAAACTCACCTTGATTAGGACTTGAAAAGAACATATAAGCATATTGTGATACTGCATTAGGAGAAATATTACACTTTGGAACTGTTGTTTCAACATACACTTGATTGCAGAAGTCAAAAAACTCTGAGACCATTTTGTTGATGCAACATAATGAGACTGAAGACTCTACTTTTGATTCTACAAAACAACCAAAAATATTTGAAAATTCAAAAGAATTACAAATATTGCTGCAATAGAAACACAAAATAAAAAGCTTCATTAATTCTAAAATGAATAAAACTTTTACAATCGTTAAAATTACAGAATGTAAAAGACTTTAAAAAATTTTATTTTAAAACATACTGTGCTTTCAAAAAAATAGGACCATTAAGATTTTTTGTTTAAAACTTATTTATGGTATCAATAAAAAGTAAAAACCAAAGCAGATTTTTATTTTATTGATACTTTAAGTAAGCTTATTTTAAGTAACAATTTTTTTCTCACTTTCAAGAAAAAATTTTCTTAAACTTGCATCAGCTGTCATACTAAAAAATACAACTTAATATCTTGCATCAGCTGTCATACTAAAACATACAACTATATTTTAAAATGTTATTGAACATGATATTAAGGTAAACCATTAAAAAAAACTACAATAAATCAAAAGTAGCATAACAACAATAACCATCAAAACTTGTATTTAAATTAACCCCTCCTTGCTTTTTTGCAAGCTATGTAACTCTTTTGTATTGATTTAACAAGGTTGTTGGACATTTCAGTAAAAACTCTTCTTCATATGGTACTAACGGGTGGAACAGGATTGAGACAAAAGTTTTGCTTTTTTTGCCACGCTTTGAAATCATGTGGAATTATCTGTAATTATTTAAGTGATGCATCAATGACTTAAGAATATTATCTAAAAAATTAAAATCAAAATATATCTTAACTTTTAAGAAAGAAAGGTTTTAAGAAAGAACATGAAAACTTTTCTTACAAAAAATCCACATGGTATGCTATTGTGGTAAATCATTTCAAGCAAGAAGGTTATGCAAGAGCTACTATTTACAATAATATCAAGAGATCCAGGAAGGGTAAAGATATTAAGCAACAATATTAAGATTTTCAATTGAAGGTGTGGTACAATAAGAACCAGGGTATTTTAAAAAGAGCTCCTGCAAAATAAGGTTGGTGTAAGTTTGCATAAACTGGCCCGAAAATTTTCATCAAGTCTCACAACCATGCATCATCAAAATGTATGGTTGTATGACTTGATGATAATTTTTTAATAAGTCAAAAAAACTTAGTTGAAAGCTAGTAGATTGTCTATATAGGTCAGAAAATATATTTATTATGGATGATGAAAAGTATTTTACATTCTATTGCTATAGAATACTTGGTCATGATGGATTTTACACAGAGAATATTGATGTGTCCAGATGATGTGAGATACAAAGGTGTAGAGAAATATCCAAAGTACATTCTTGTATAGATAGCAATATCTGGAAAAGAGATATTTTGAGGTATTTGTGCAATCAGTCAATGCTTCAGCAATAAATCAGGACATATATCTTGAAGAATGTTTGATAAAAAGACTGAATTTTTTTATTGATAAGCATCACAGCCATGGAAAATATCTAATTTGGCAAATTTAGCAACCGCACATTAAGCTATAAAGGTTTTATACTGGTTAGATGATAATATCAATTATGACATAAACCCACCAAATCTTCCTTAAGTAAGACCAATTGAAGGCTTTTGGGGATGATTGGCTCAGAAAGTGTATGAGGGAGGATGGATGTCTCATACTGAAAGTCAGTTGATGTTGGGCATTAAAGCAGAGGTAAAAAAAATTAGATGAAACTTTTTTACAAGACATTATGAAAGGGATTAAGGGAAAATTGTACAAAATTGCTGATCATGCTGTACTAGCCAAATTAGAAACCTTAAAAATTAAGTAACAATTAACAAGTAATAATCATCTGAAATTTCAAATAAAGAACTTTGATTATTTAAAAATAAAATGACTTTAAAATTTGTCTCAATCCATCTGTTCCACCAGCTCTTATCATGTTTTAGGTTACTTATGGACTTTTTTTGGACAAATTCATCCAAGTTTAAATATGTAATTGAGCTAGTGCAAGCACTTAATATATATCCTTTTTGTATTCAAAATTTGACTATGTAAGCTATGTAGGGAGGAGGTATATTTAATTGAAATTGCCATATTTCATTTCAATTAACCAGCAAGTCTGCCAATTTAAATTGCTCTTTAGTGCCTCTAGATGTGTTATTACACAAACCTAATCTATTTAAAAGTTAAGTAAAAACCAAGTAAATATTACACAAACCTACTCCATTTAAAAATTAAAGCACCCCCAACTATCAACATTCCCTCCACCCCTTACGGCTGCATAAACACCAGTGATTTGCCTAAATAAATTGCTTTTATACTGCATTTAATGAAACACATTTTACACATTTTTCATTAAAGGTTTTGGTGAGTTCATTATAACTTAAGCTTGGATGGACTGTTGACTTGACAAGCTATAAAATTGTTCTCATACTCCATAGTTATCTTTTACCTTCTAGATCCTGGATGACATTGGATGCCACCCATCATTTTCACTGTTGTCAGATTATTTCTGATAAAGTTCTTGGAAATTAATTATCTACTTAATAGTTCTCTATTGCTAATCCTGGAGCCATTTTTAGTTCTTATTATTGACCGCTTTGTTACTTTGCTTACTTTTTATTAACCAAACTCTTTTTATCTTTACTTTTAGATCTTCTCAAAATCTCATACAAGTATAACACATTGTGACGAAAATATTCTCATAAAAAATCTCATGGTTTTAAATTTCTTTTTTTCTTTTTTTTTAATGATTAGTTTATTAAGAATGAAAAAATAGGCCTGACAATACTGGGAATCATTCTTCTGATTGTTTTCTCTTAACCATTTGAGCATAATCATTAACATGATTATCTTTTCTAGGAATTTATTGAAATTTTCTACATTGAAGCAATCATACTCAAATATTTTTTTTACAAATTTTACTCTAATCAAATATAAATGGAACTATACACTTTATGACTCACTTTTCAAGGTAAAAATGGTTGTTTTATTGCTCAAGACATGAAAAAAGGTCCAAAGGCTTGATCACCTAACACACCAGATAACTGGAGTTAAAGTTTCTCTTTGTTTTAGCTTCAATATCTACTACAGTATTATATTATTTATTAACTGGACAGTAGTTTCATCGCCTATAATCATGAGTTATTCAGATGCAACAGAAAGCTTGTATACTCCTCTAAGCATTCTTTGAGACTTTCATTTGCATTTGATTTTCACGGTTTTTTTCACATTGGTTTTTGAAATTTTGATTTTACAGGGTATGTGAATATAAAAGTTCTTGATCTTCTTCAGCTGTTTACTAGTGAATTCAGACAGTTGTAGATCTGAACTCTACAAGTACAAATTTTTTACTACCAGCATAAGCCTTCAATAATTCATGAATTGCTCTTTTTTTACATCCTTTTTCTTACATCATCATCATCATCATCATCATCATCATCATCATCATCATCATCATCATCATCATCATCATCATCATCATCATCATCATCATCATCATCATCATCATCATCATCATCATCATCATCATCATCATCATCATCATCATCATCATCATCATCATCATCATCATCATCATCATCATCATCATCATCATCATCATCATCATCATCATCATCATCATCATCATCATCATCATCATCATCATCATCATCATCATCATCATCATCATCATCATCATCATCATCATCATCATCATCATCATCATCATCATCATCATCATCATCATCATCATCATCATCATCATCATCATCATCATCATCATCATCATCATCATCATCATCATCATCATCATCATCATCATCATCATCATCATCATCATCATCATCATCATCATCATCATCATCATCATCATCATCATCATCATCATCATCATCATCATCATCATCATCATCATCATCATCATCATCATCATCATCATCATCATCATCATCATCATCATCATCATCATCATCATCATCATCATCATCATCATCATCATCATCATCATCATCATCATCATCATCATCATCATCATCATCATCATCATCATCATCATCATCATCATCATCATCATCATCATCATCATCATCATCATCATCATCATCATCATCATCATCATCATCATCATCATCATCATCATCATCATCATCATCATCATCATCATCATCATCATCATCATCATCATCATCATCATCATCATCATCATCATCATCATCATCATCATCATCATCATCATCATCATCATCATCATCATCATCATCATCATCATCATCATCATCATCATCATCATCATCATCATCATCATCATCATCATCATCATCATCATCATCATCATCCTTCATCTTCAAAGTAATAGTTTGATTGTTAACTTTTGATCTCAATTGTCGTTCAGAAAAAAAATAATTTTTTAGCGCCACCTTCTAACTTCTTTGACTCCATGTTGATTGTGATTGCAAAACCAATTATAATTCAACAAATTGAATTATTAGAATTCAGCAATTTAAAAAATGATATTGTTGATAATGTAATTAAACTTACTTAGAAAATCAGATTGAACCAATAGATTAGGGGAGACTGGGGCTAGTTGGCTACAGGAGTAAGTTGACACAACGCGTTTAACTTTGGAACTTTCCACCCGAATTTTCCAAAATTCACATGGAATCTTCCCACTTAACTAATTCATCTTTCAGTGTAGTATCAGGGCTATAATGCGCATGCCCATAAAAGTTATAGCAATTTTTGTGTTTTTTTACTAACTTTGTAACTTTGGTAACTATATTACTTTTTCAGTTTTAAAAAGCAATAGCATTAGCTACAGGTAAACTCAAATAGATGTAGGTGTTGTATGGTTCACTCTAACCAGTCACATTTTGAGTTTCTCAATATTTCGCATTTTTGGGGATTTACAAGCCATTTTGTGAGCAAAAAGCTTTTAGGACTAGTTAGCACAATGATCTAGCAACATGTGCTAACTTACAACTTTTCGCATTAGCTGTAAATTTACTTATATAAGTTATATAACACTAAAGATCTACAGACATAAGAAATTATTCGATTGACTTAAGGGTAATAAAAGTTAATGTCAAAAATTGTCGGATAAAAATTATCAAGAGTTTTCATAAAATTGAAGCGCTTGAAATAGATGCTTAATGTTGCTTAACTTGTCTCATTTTATATGGTGTGGCAACTTATTCTGAGAGTATAGGCAACTTACCCCGGGCTGGGGTAATTTGGCACATATTTTTTTCTTTTTTGGAGGCCTTTTTTGGAGGCCTTTTTTGGGCTACTAATTTTTTTTTTTTTTTTAATGTTTGACACTTGAACATGGTTGCCAAATTCATATTCTTTTGAACTGCAACTTGATACCCTCAAAAAAGTTCACTCAGAAATGCACAGAGCTCAAAAACTAAAACTCAAGCCAACTCAAGTCCCAGTCTCCCCTATATCATGAACAAAAAAAATTGATCAATTAATAAAAAAAAAAGTGTAAAAAAAAAAACAAAACTTAAAAGTTGTTAAACAAATTTCAATTGAGATAAAAAATAAAAACAAGAAACCAACCTCCAGAACAGAAAATCTTCAATGAATACAATTGTTTTTGGGATTGATGCTTTGATTTAGTTGGATTTAGCAACCCTTGTAAAAGAGAATCCCGACTTATTAAATCCACATGTTGCCAGTCATTTTGCCACAACATAGTAATAGTATGAAGCTGAATTAAGCAACCTTTAGCCAGCTTCAGTCCACCTTCTACATGATCTTCAAAAAAACAAGACTAAAAAGAACATTTGAACATAAATATTGATGAAAAAACTAAATAAAATTTGAAGCATAAAAACATAAAATATACAAATCTTGTAATAATATATAGTATACAATATGTGAAGAAAAAAAAGTACTATAAACAAAAACATCATGAAGAGTATGCCATTACTATTTAAAACATTTAGAAATATTTGTAACAAAATTACTACATAAATTACAATCATTGTTAGAAATATAAAATACCTTTTCCACAGAGGATTCAGAATTAATCCAGTAGAGTTTGATCTTGCTTTGCTTAACAAATTTTTCAAACAGCATTGGTGGAAACAGAGCATTGAAAAAGCTCTTTTTATCTTTAACTGTTTCATTAAAATAATCCTGTGAAGGATACCTTGTGATCAGAAACACCATATTATCAGAATGATTTGAAGAACTAGTGAGTAACTTGCATGGTGAAAGTAACTCAGGTTGATCCCAATGAAACTCTGTGAGTATTTCTGATAAAGCCACTTTTAACAAGACTCCAGGCTTTATGTTTGGTTCACCCAATGTTTCGACATTGACTTTTTTGTACAGTCTTTGTTCAAAAGCATTAAACTTCTCTATTGTATAGTCTAGAAATACTCGCTGTTTGTATTCCTTTGAATGACTTTTTAAAGAATTGTAAAACTTGTAGCCCCAAAAAATTGAAGAAGTTGACATACGAGAACTGTAATATGATAAAATGCGCAAGCAAGCAAGATGTATCTGTGCAACAATGTTTTCACTGTAGCACAATTGATGCTCATCAATTAAAAACACAATATGTGAGCATGTCATATTTTATATTTCCTAAAATAAACCTTTCAAATAAAAAAAAAAAAAAAATTTTTTTTTTTTTTTTCAAATTTTGTAAAGCAAGAGATGATATAAGGATATTAAGACAGATTGACATTTATATATTTATATTCATATGCCTATGCATACTACATTATATTTACACACAGATTACAAAAGTTTTATCAACTTTTAAAATAATCAGCATATAACTCATTCTAATATTTTACACAAGTATATTAATGTGTTTGTTAGACCAGTCTAATATTAACTTTATTTTTTCTCAATCAACTAAAAGGGTTTCTAATAAAATTTAAATATATATGACTTTTGCAAATTTTTTAAAAAATACATTTAAAATATTTTAAAACATTTAAAAGTAATAAAAAATTAAATGCATTGTTTAAATAACAGAGTTTAAAAATATAAATTTAAAATACTTTTAAATACAAATATTCAAATCTCTAATACTTTTTTTTTTTTAACAGATTTCTCTATTTAGATGAAAAATTTTAAAGTTAGAAATAAAAAAAATACTCAAAATTTTGATTTCACTTTTTTCTTGTGTTCTAAACACTGGTCAGATTTTACAATATTTTATCTCATTAAAAATAAATATTCGCTTATATGTAATATTAATGCATAATGATAATTCATAACTGATATTCACAAACAAAACACACCAAAATCTACAACTCCACTTTTAAGTAAAAATTAAAGATATAAAAAAAAACTCTCCATGAATTATTTAAATTTTTAGTTTACCTAAATCTGACAACAAACCAGGCGAATAACATAACACAAAAACAAAATAGTAAAACATAACATAAAAGCTTATGGTGCCCTTTCTTAGTGAGTGCAGCCAGTCTTCCCATAGTTCCTTGTAAGAAAGAGCCAAGACTATCAAACTCTGTGTTCTATTCAATCAAACGAAGTCATAATTAATAATTATCAATAAATAATTATCATCCTTGTCATCATTATCAACATTATTAGCATCATTACTAGCATACAACATTACAACATTATTAGCATTAGTTTTCGCATAATTTTCAAAATCTTAATCATCATTGTCAATTCAAGATTGTCAACTTATTGAGTTATCTAAGCATGGTAATTTTCAAAGCCATCAAACCTTAGTGATATTACATGAAGTAATAGAAATAGAGTTAATAGTAAATTTGCTGTAAAAAAACAAATAGATATTTCTTTTACATTTTACCTAGTATTACATTATATGATTTGCAATATAAAAAGTAACTTTGCAATAAAAAAAATTTGTTTAATGTAAGTAAAGAATTGAAAAAATAAAGCATACCATTTCATTGAGCATTTGGTTTTGAAATTTTACTTCCTGGCCAATATCTATTGACAGCTAAAAAGTATAATTTTTATCAATAAAATTATTAGAACTATTTTGTACTGACCTATGAAATTAAAACATTCAAAAATATGAAAATAACATATTTAAAAAAATTCCAAATAAAGTTATTAGATTTGAATTTACACTTTTCAACTCCTGAACTTTAGCTGTTAATGAAGCCATCATTTTATTATTTTCCTCTTCAACCATTTCATACCCATGATGGGAAGCTGCATTTAAACCTAAATATATGTATAAATACATAAGTATACATACATATCTGTATATAAGGTGCAGCACCAAAATCTAGACATTTAAAATTCCTGTTGTTCTATAACACATGTAGAGATTACAATTAGCGTCCAAATAGCTTTTATGCATGTACTAAACAATCATAACCTTAAAACAGTTTCTCTGTGGAAACCAAGTGTGGAGTATAACTAAAGAGCCAAAAATATCAAAAATGTTCATGCTGGATGCTTAGCAACAGAAATCATTCAATTTCATCATGACAGTGCGCTAGCTCACATGAGCCATTTGGTGCAAAATTTGTTGTCAGACAACATCATTATGTTTTGGTATACATAATTCTGACCTCCCAACAGCCCTCAAATATTATATTCTTTAGACTTATATGTATGGAGCATAGTTAAAAGGTTCTCCAACAGGTCCAGACATCCAAATATTGCATGAGTGAGAGTTGCTATTGAAGCAGCATTTGCTGATATGGACTGCGAGATATAAAAACGGGCTTATCAATGTTTCAGACCAAAAATTGAGTTGGTTATTCAAGCAAGCAGGAGATAGAATAAACGCATTTTTTATGAACTTACAAGCAATTTTTACAAAAAAAATTGGTAAATCTCTTCATGTTTGTAATAAAATATGTTTGGAAAAAATAGTAGTTTGTCCTGATTTTGGTGTCACACTCTATATAATAGTGGTTAAAAATAATATATATATATATATATACACACACACACACACACACACACACACACACACACACACACACACACACACACATAACTTCCAATATTAATTATATATGGTTTTTGCATAATGATTTTATTAATTAAGCCTCTTAAGGTAGCCATTTGTGTGCATCTAGATAAAGAGTATTAGAAAATTGATTTTTGACCCTAACTATTCTCCCAAAATGGAAGTTTTGCAATACTCCTTCATTAGAACTGCTCAAATTGAAAAATTATATATTAAATTAGCTGGAAAAAGACCTGAATATAAATTCAGAAAATTTATTGTTTAATTCAATTTACTCGCTTTAATATTAAAGAAGTGCACACTTACAAAACTAAATTGCTGAATAACTACAGGACTGTAATTTATTCATAATATAAAAATTTACACATTTTCTTTTAACTTGATTACTTTATTGATAATATGTTTTAATTATACAGCTAACCATTCAATAAAAAATAAAAAAAACACACCTGCTCTTCTCATATCACTATCAGACTTTTTATTCTTTTATTCAATATTGTTCAAAATATTAATAAAGTAGTTATGTTTTCAGTTGTAATACTGTTCTTATCTAAAATTACTAACTCTTAGTAGTTTAGATATTATACTGTTCTTAACTAAAATTACTCTCTCTTCAATGTTAATGTTTATAAGAAATATAGCGCCAATTTTACGGGTGCCGATAGAAAAAGTTCTTTTTGAACATTTTAAACTATTTTTTTTTCCTGTGTGAAAAAAATATCAGTACATTGATCAAATAAAGGTTTTAGTCCAGTTTTCTTTGAACTTGAGTTAAAATAACCATTTATAATAGAAACAACCAGTTTAAAACTTTATGGACTTTTTTCTTTTTTTCTTTGTTTACATCATGTCATCATAATTACAAGTCCAACAAAATCAACAAAAGTCTTGAGAAAAAAAGTAAAAAAAAAATTTTTTCGTCACAAAAATTGTTGAACCCTTGAAATCTTGAATCCCTCAGCTTGAGCCCCTGAGCTGATTCCCTCCAGGCCTCTTCCTCTCAACGCGCTCGAATAATAGTAAAGAGATTTTAGCTTCCATAAAAATTGCTGATAAAAATAGTTGTACTAACTGCCTTCTATTACTATCCCAAATTCTTACTGTGCCAATTTCTCTAACTTAGAGAAAAAGAATATTATCTCATGCAGAATACTACCTCATTAATAAGGCTCAAAAGCAAATAATCTCCCTTGTTTTCAAAAATAAACTGTTTGAAAGCAATTGGCTCAACTTCTTAAACAACTTCTTCCTTAACTGTCTTACTATGCAAGGTTATGTAAAAGTCTATAAAAGCAGTAAATTAAGCTATGGAGATGAAAAGATCTCCACAACTAAAAATGTCCTATTCTCAGAACAAAATTTTTTATTTATTAAATGCAGGATCTCTTGGATCATCAAGGCACTCCTCCATCTCGATGACATTTTTTAGGTGTGTAAAAAAAAAAGAGATGTCTTTTTATCTGCCTTGAATCTAAAATATTTTAAATTTGTTTGAACAAATTCGATTTCATCGGGAAACGGTTAGGTGAACAATAAAGAATGAAAAACATTAAATCTGTTTGAAACGTTTTATGCTAAAAAAAAATCACGCGGCACTTGTTTGAAAGAAGTGCAGTTTGAGCATGGTCCTTCACCTGCGCATGGTATGCGTCCGTCAATTTTCATGCACCATGAATCAAGTTGTTAACCGTTAAGAATCTAATTGTAAAAGTAATGAAAAAGATTGAAAAATTTGTTTAAACTTTATTTACTTTTTACAAAGATGAAAATTTTGTGCATTTTATTAGCTCTAAATTCCTTTAAAACTGTAATTTCGAACGACAATCAGCTTCTTGAGAAGTATCTGAATACTTTTGACAAACCTTCTGTTCATGGAAGTGGTATTATTGAAAAGCAGGAAGGCAATTTGATGTATTATGGCGAAGATTTAGATGGCGTAGGTATATGCGGGCGACTTGCTGGTTGCAAGACCTTATACGCTCGAAGAGGGTGTGGTTTAAATGAACCAGGCGCCATATGCCGTAAATGTTTTCAGCATTCTTCGACACGCCGTAGAAATGTAATGACAACGAACTTCTACTCTTACGACAAATCTTATTTGAAGTCATGTAGAAATGGTTCAAACGGCTGTCCTAATATTCCTTATATTCATGAGATGGCAGAATATATGTTATTTAAGGATAAAGACGTTGAAAGAATGTTTCAGTCCGCTCAGTTTAAAGACATGAACCTTCCTGAGGTTTCAGCTTTAAATAGACATTATTCAAACGTGTTTTGTACACATAAATGTTTTAAAAGGCTTCGTCATATCTGTACATATGGGTGGGTCCTTCCACACATCCGAGAGTGGTGTTTAACTAGTTTGGATTTTATTAACGATAAATTCTCCACTCTAAGAGGACCGGCATCGTATGTATTATTTTTAGCAGCACGCCTTGGAAGCAAAATTGATGATTTAGAACCTCATGATGTTGTGATGTGTCGTAATCAGTCGAAATCTATTGAGGTTTATTCCGAAGAAAAATGCAAATGGCCAAAAGGTAGTAAACTGTGGAAAACTGTAGAGAGAGAAGAAAAAGCTGCGTTGGTTGCCGCCGCTGCAGTTTCTGTTTTTTTGACTGGTAACTGGTGGAGTGAAACTCATGATTTCAATATGTTTGATAAACGTATTGATGAGTTTGGTTTCGCAGTACAACATTCAATATGGTTGGCCATATGGGCAGGGAGGTTAAGAATCACAATTCATCCTAGATACGCAACTCCTGATGATAAAGAGCTTGAAAAAAGAAATAAAAATTCATTTACTCCAGGAACAGCAACGTTGTGTGGAGAACTAGGTCTATCTATAGCTCGTAACTTCGAAGGAAATACGGGGTCAATTTATGCTTCTCTATGTGCTTTATTTCCTAATTCGCGCGCAGATGATATCAAATTAAGATATCGCCCAGAAATTCACACACGAAATTCACACGGCTGTGTTGAAAAAGTTTCTGGTATGGTATTTATTCGCCCAGGAGATTGGTTAAAGAGAGGGTCAGATTACACAATTATTGGAAAAGGAACTGTTCCGAATGGATTGATGTTTACTGATGACGAAAACCTTACTACATTCGAATTATCAAAAACAGGAAACAAGTTTTATCCATCTTCCATTGAGATAAGTTTAAAGAATGAAACGGATACTATATGCACCGAAGCAAAAGCAACCGGTCCGAACTACGAAGGTTTGCTCGGAAAAGCAGGCATAACTGGAATTGGCGGTCTTTGCAATTGGGTTCCTATATGGTGATCTTGTAGCTTGAGTTGTTAAGATCAAAAAGACTTGAAATAATTTCTTTTATTAGATCTATCAGTTATGAAATACAGTGCGAAAGTTTTAAAAATATTAAACCACCACTGATTAAAAAATAAAAACCAGATCATAGACCTTTTGAATAAAAACCAGTCCTTACAATCACACTTTTTTTCAGAAAATGAACAAGAAACTAATAAACGAGAAATTAATGACCAAAGTTGCATAAATTGAAAATGTTTACTAAATAATCAAAGTCTAATAAGTTTTTAATGTATATATTTGTCATTTAATAAATATACAACAACCATATTGCATGAAGTTCTCGTGTAATTTACCTACGAACAACAACAGCGGCATAACAACAACAAGTCTTTCTTTCTTTTTTTTTTTTAACTTAGTTACCATTTTGAAATTTGAAATCTCACTTTCGTACCATAACGAGTCTGCTATTACTAAATCAGTAGTTTTAAAAGCAGTAGAAGCATTAAGATTGTTAATTGTTTTTTTTTTTTTAAAAAAAACATTAAAAAACTTTGCATAGGGATATAATTAAAAGTTATATCAAAAATTCGCTGGTGAAAATATTAACTTTTCAGATTGTGAAATTTTTTTAAAGAAAAGTATTGCAATTATTATTAAAAATAATTTTTAAAAAGATCTTTTGAACCAATTTTTCTAATTTTTTTTTTTTTCTTCTAATCCCTTCATAAAAGTCAAAAAATTCAAACTTCTGTATTGAAAAAGAATTTATACTACTACTACTACTGCAACTATTTCCATAATTTTTTTTTGTTTCATTTTGTTTTCACCATTGGGGACCCTTTTATAAACCACGCTACATAAAAATAGAGGGACCCATTATGTTTGGCTGACATGGATACCTTTGGGAGGACCAATAAGGAGTTATTTGGTGTATCAAAACTGGCTGATACGGTAGCATGAAATAAGCCAGAACCATCACGATAACCAATTTAATCCTCTTTAGGTTTTTTTTTTTTTTTTTTTTTGAGATTTTGAGAGGATCTGAAATTAAAGATACGTTTAATTGGTTGAAAAGCAGTAAGTAAAGCAAAAAAGTGGCAGATAGTAGGTATGAAGGATAATTCAAGGATCAGCAACAAAGAGCTATTACGTGGATTATTAATTGCTCAGAACTGCGTCAGAAATACTGACAATACTTAAATGACAGATGGCATTGAAGGTCATCCAGGACCCACAAAATAAGTGAGAAAATAGTCTTACATTTTGTCAAGGCAAAAGTCAGCTTAAGGTTAAGTTATTATGAACTTACTAAAACCAAAAACGAAAAAACTAGTTTCTTCAAATATATTTTATTTAAAATAAAAAAATTTTATTGATTAATTTTAACCAATTTTCTAGTTTGAAATTACCAGGTTAATTGGAGACCTCAAAAAAGTGGGTAGGTCTGCGCAGTATAAATAAAAATCGGAATAACGGCTCATCTGAATCAAAAAGATTAAATGGTAGTAGGTTTAGTAAGACAGTCTGACAGAAAATTTTTCCACTTATATGAAGATTTAGCAGCTATAACGGGCATCAATAAAAAATATTATCGATTTTTCATAGCTCTTTAGAGTCTCTTTCCCGATAAAAAACTACAAAAAATTTAAAATATTTTGTTTGAAGACTGTTGTAATATTTATAAAACATTGCACATGGTTTCCCCCTGCAATGGGTAAATAAAAAGTAGAAAACTTAGGAGTGATGCTTTACTTTCTGAATTAAATGTTGGTTTATAAACGATTTAGAACTGAATACATGATATTTGACAATTTTTTATGTTTCGGTTGTTTTAAGCGATTTATGAATTTTGGCCAGGTTTTAGTGAAATTCCTCCTGTGTGCGTATTTAGATAACACCCTGTTAAGAATAATTGTTCGATGAAAACTCATTTACTAGCAGGAGAATGGGCAAAAGCAGCAAATCTTTATAGATTTTACTGTAAAACATTTAAATGCAACGGTAATGGTTATATAACAAGAAAACTGGCTACAATAGAACCTCAACAGAAACAGATAAAAACAAAGAAGAGATAAAAATAGATACTCATTTAACCATTCTATAAAATATTGATTGTTAAAAATATCATTTCTGTATCAAAATAGCGCTGGCGGTGGAAAAGGAGTGTATACAAGAACCCTTAAAAAAAGCCGTAAATAAAAACAGAGTGGATCTTGTAATGTTATAGTTATTTGATTGGATCAAAATGCTGTCGAGATTCAGGCATCGAAAAACAAAACTTTTGTCAAACAAATAAAACCACCTCCTCTCTAATAGTAATAGAAATAATAGAAACTACCCAAACATCTATTATTATGTAATTATTTGAGAAAATAAATTGTAACAACTTTTTATATCTTTGAGTGCCAAATGAATAAAAAGTTCTAAATTTTATCATCAAAAAAAAAAAAGATAATTTGTTTACTAATAAGGTAAATTTATAAGATATTTACAAAGTTTTTGAACAGAACCTAACATAGAGCATCATCTCCAAATTCAGAATGACTTCTTAGCTCATGCCACAACTCTATACCGGGATTTTAGCGAATTTACGGAATACTAATATTAACAAATGTTGTTTAAAGCACATTTTGATCACTTTTACATATAATGTCTATGTTGAGGCCATTTTAAATTTGAGTTTCTTGTATAAGGTTGCATGCTACCACTTGCAAGCGTTGGGTTAAGAACCATATTACAATACTCTCTCTCAGGTGATTGTTTGCACTCAATATATTTATTTATATAACTTTTAAGATATTGTAGAGGAGAAGAACCCTGGGAAAGAACCTGAAGGTGAAACTCCTTTATATTGTATTTATCACCTAATGATTTTTCAGTCATATTTCGCAGCGACCAAATGTCCAGTTGACCAATCATATAAGCGACGGCTTGTCCATAATTGCTTTGGTAACGCGTTACTTCTTTCTCTCTAAGATCGCTCTTGTCCCATGCATAGTCTGAAAATAGCTGTAGAGCTTCAGCGCGTGTCATACCATAATAATGAATACCTGTGTCTACTATAAGTCGTAGTGCACGCCAGATCTGAAAATAGCGTTAAGATATCTTTTAAAGGTAACATTTAAATGTATTCAAAAATTTTACTTGAAATTATTGGATTGTTTGAAATTTCACATTTTAAAACTACTTAAAACGTCAATTTTTGAAAGTTTAACAATACCCACCTGCCATTTTAACATGCCGAACTTCTGCATCAGATTGTCTTCGTAAATATTAGTATCTTGTGCGATGAGGGGGTTCTCGGCATAAAGTCCCCAGCCTTCTGTGAATGCTGTGTAATAGGTTTTATCATCTAGCCATGATTCAGGACCACTACACTTATCTCGAAAATGTTCGTTTAAACCTTGAACCTACAATCACAAAATCAATGAAACCTAAGCACAATAAAGTTTATTGTCTATTAACACTGTTTACTAATTTCATTTTTCGTGTTTTATATATATTTTTTGGAGGTCCCTTAAAAACTTACTTTGATTTTTAAAAATTACTTTATAGTTTCTTGAACTTTTTTTACTAAAAATACATACTTCATAAACGAATATAAATTCTGTGCGCATTTGTGATAAAATTTAAAGAAAACAACAAATTTTTTACTTGAGTGTGATGTCCAGGTCTTGCTTCATGAGCATTAACTGAATATTCTGAGAATTTTGGTCCCAGATTTTCAAGAAAAAATGGAATGTTGTAGTGGCATGGATTAGAGCAATTTGCATCACTACTATCATAACTTTGTGCACCTTGTGATGGATTAAAATCAATCCGCAGCTTTACTGGGCAATTTGGGGTGCTATGTCGATCTCCAGTAAAGTAAAATAAGTCAACCGTATTTGGATCATGTACACTCATAGTCTAAAAAAAGCCTTCATAATGTACAAATTAGCAATATAAATCTTAGTTCAATATAAATCTTAGTATATTTAGTTCTTAGTTTTCTTAGTTGACTTTTTATAGATTTTTGGGGTTCTTAATCTTTCTCTCTTTTTTTTTTTTTTTTTTTTTTTTTTTTTTTTTTTTTTTTTTTTTTTTTTTTGATGCTCCAAGTTATACCTACCATTTGTGCAAACTCAAACCACTTCATCATGGCTTTCCAACGTGTCGGACAATTCTGCTCAGCTGTTGCAGCAGTTGCACATTTTTTAAATGCATCGCCACGAGTTTCGTTCTCAGGAAGAGGCTTATCATGAAAATAGCTCAATGACAAATTTTGCAATAATAATTTGAACTTTTCAACTGCCAAAGTAGAGTTTGTTTCGTTTGTCTCTTTCTTTGCAATCTCAATAACCTAAACATAGCTTCTATTACCAGGCAATAAAAAAATAAAACATCACAAAAAAATAAAACAATTTTTTGTAAACTTACACTAAGTTTACATGCATATAGGTACCAAAAGAGTTATACCTGAGGGTATAGACGATTTAAATTGTCCCATCCTATTTTGTTGACTTCAGTTGGATGTATATCTTTAGTTGTGTAATAACCTATAACTTGTGTATATGCTTTACTGCCATTTAGTTTGCATTTATCCTCATTACCACAGTCCGGTAAATACGGAGTAGTGGTTCGATTTGTAGCTGTACCATTGTAATAAATAACATTTACAGGAAGTGCAGAGAGTCCAGCACTACCCACATTGTCAGGGCGACAGTGTAAAAAATGCTCTGTTTCCAAGTAACTAAAAATATCATTCAAATGTAAAAACAAGGTTTAAATTCTTTGTATTAAAGGGTTGCAATACTTATACTACACTTATTATGAGTGTAACAAATTTGTATCTATTGTCAATTTTTATAAGCCTAATTTCTAAAATTCTACAGAAAACAAGTGATGGCCCCTAGTATTATATTACAAATA